>NW_027499190.1:0-98901 GCF_021521415.1 Bidens hawaiensis | reverse complement strand
AAACTGAGTGAGTTCACAAGTTTTGGTGACTTGATAAATCGTATTGCATCATATCCTTGATAAAACCATATTGAAACACCATTAAAACATATGCTTGATAAAACCGTCCCGCGGGTTACGCGCGGACATTTCTGAAAACCGGGCTCGTCCATGCAAAGTGGCGCTGCCACAACGAGCTAAAACAATACCGTCCCGCGGGTTACGCGCGGACGTTGTGCTCGGAAAACTAGGCGCTCGTCCATGCAAAGAGGTGCGACCCCTACGAGCGGGCTTTGCAGCCAGTAGTACTACCCCATGACCATACTAGGCACTCGTCTATGCAAAGAGGTGCGACCCCTACGAGTGGGTTGATCAAACACAGCAGTCCCTACCCTTAGAGTTCCATGACGAAGTGATCACTTTCTAAATCTTACGCACTCACTTTGAAAACCAAGATAAACACCATGAACAGATAATCGTTTGCATTGCTTGTAAATATACCATGATAAAACATAATTTAAACACGTGTCCCTCGCCCCGAAAACAGTTTAAAAACAGTGAAAATAGGGGCTGTGAGACTCACCTGTGATTCTTGTTAAATGATGGTTTAGAGAGAGATTAAACGAGATTCGGGTTTCCTGATGTTAGCCTCGAAATTGGAAGTCTAGAATATGTTTAAATAACAAGAAATATGTGTATTAAGATCAAGAAATCGAAGAATATAAGGGTTGGTCAGGAAAGTAAATCTTAAGACTAAAGTTTCGGCTTACCTAGTGATGGAAACGGAACTGGAAACGGATGCTCGGGAGATGGTTAGTGCAGAATTACAGGTTTAAGAGAGGAGTTTGAAGTGTGTTTGTGTGATATTTTTATTCAAGAATTGATACTTATTTATAGGCAAATTCAAGGGAACACAATCCCTTGATTTAGGGGATTGAAATCTTATCATATTGGGTGTAATGATGACAATGTATGGGGTTTATTATTATTATTTATTTAGGGATGGGGGTGATGGTCCTAGGGAGTGGTTATAAAGATTCTTATGGATTTGACAGTACATGCAGGACTGTGGTTGGTGAGAGTAGGTGCGGCTGACAGCTGACATTTCGTGTTACAGTATACTTTTCCTGGTACTGTTGTCAGTGTGCAGTCAAAAGGTAAAAATCTCTGAAACACGCAATTGGTTCTTTCTGGGCGGGGGTAATCCCCTTACATCTGAAGAATAGACTAAGTGTTTTGTGCGTGTAGCCTTGCGCTTATAGCCTTCTGCGTGAAGGCCATTTCTTTGAATGTTGTGGGTCCGGCGGCTCCAGTTGGTCTTCGCGCAAGCGTCCTTGTAACGAATCCTGCGCGTATCACTGCGCAGGCGTCCTTATAAGGAATCCTGCGGGTCCATCTGGCTCTGCTGGAACCAGCGTTCTCAGAGTTTATTAACAGGGTGAACTTTTGGATTTAAGCGAGAAGGTGGTTGGTTTCTGTGCAGACGTTCATAGCGTAAAGGGTTTAGTTTTAAGGTGTCCCGCGGGGATTCTTCCCGCAGGTGTCGCACATAACTCCTTTTTATTTGATGCGGGTAGGTGCGTAACCTTCTCGTAGTCAGGGACGTTGAGTTTCATTTGTAGATTCTCCATGAGGTCTTGGTATTTCAACATAGTGATCAGTTATGTTGAAGTCAATTCCATCTTGGAGCTTCAAACAAACTAGCTCTCAATGTTCCCGCCATGCGGGGAGGTTAGTTCCCTTTTTCCGCGCGCGCATAAATGATTTGATTATTGAAGAGGCATGCACCCGCCTAAGCATCAAGCGGGGCGGCTAACCCATTAGACAAACGACATGAAATTAAGTTATGAAAACACAAAACCTGTGCGCGTGGCGCACATAACATATGCCCGCGCTGATCTTAACATGGCGCGCATCGCATCCGCGCATGGCGCATATAACATATGCCCGCGCTGATAATGGCGCGCATCGCATCCGCGCATGGCGCATATAACATATGCCCGCGCTGATCCTAACATGGCGCATATAACATATGCCCGCGCTGATCCTAACATGGCGCGCATCGCATCCGCGCATGGCGCATATAACATATGCCCGCGCTGATCCTAACATGGCGCGCATAACATTCACAATCACCTAATAGTTAGGTTGATTACTTGGTTTATGGGATTGGGAAATTACCGGGTGTCACATTCTCCCCCTGTTAGGAGAATTTCGTCCCGAAATCTAGGAGGTGTCGCTGGTAAGAGCTATTCTTTGGAAGAGGTATGGGTACTTTTTGCGCATTTGGTCTTCTCTTTCCCAAGTGAATTCAGGTCCACGCTTTGAGTTCCATTGAACCTTTACTAACTTGATTCGGCTTCTTCGCAACTTTTGTTCTTTCCAATCGGTTACTGCTATAGGCTCTTCCACGAAGTGTAGCTGTTTGTCGATATGAACCTCGTCCAATGGTAAAATTAACGTTTCATCAGATAAGCACTTCTTGAGGTTGGATACATGAAACGTGTCGTGAACTCCACTAAGTTCGGCGGGTAATTGGAGTTTATAAGCAACTGGACCGATCCTTTCCAGGATCTCAAATGGTCCGATGTATCGCGGATTTAACTTTCCTCGCTTGCCGAAACGGGGGACTCCCTTCCATGGAGAGACTTTCAAAAGTACTCTATCCCCTACTTGAAATTCCAACGGTTTTCTTCTCACATCTGCATAGCTTTTCTGTCTGTCGCGCGCTGCCTTAAGGCGATCCCGTATCTGGAAAATTTTGTCCGTCGTTTCTTGGATCAATTCTGGACCAGTCATTTGCTTGTCACCCACTTCAGCCCAACACAGTGGGGACCTACACTTGCGCCCATACAAGGCTTCAAATGGCGCAGCCTTGAGGCTTGTGTGATAACTGTTATTGTATGAAAATTCAACCAATGGGAGATGAGTATCCCAGCTACCCCCGAAATCGATTGCGCACGCGCGCAACATATCTTCTAATGTTTGAATGGTTCGCTCGCTTTGTCCATCCGTTTGGGGATGATAAGCCGTACTCATGTCAAGACGAGTACCTAAAGCCCCTTGTAACGATCTCCAAAATCTTGAGGTGAAACGACTATCTCTATCAGAAATGATGGATACCGGAACTCCGTGTTTTGAAACTACTTCTCGAATATACAATCGGGCTAACTTTTCCATTTTATCGGTTTCCTTGATCGGCAGGAAGTGTGCTGACTTAGTTAGCCGGTCTACAATAACCCAAATTGTGTTGTAACCCCCAGGTGTCCTTGGCAGTTTGGTAATGAAGTCCATGGAGATTTGTTCCCACTTCCACATGGGAATTTCTGGTTGTTGAAGCAACCCCGACGGTTTCTGGTATTCAGCCTTCACCTTCGAACACGTCAGGCACTTACTGACATACGTCGCGATGTCGCCCTTAAGATTGGGCCACCAATACAGCGCTTTAACATCTTGGTACATCTTGTCTGCGCCAGGATGTACGGAATACCGCGTTTTGTGAGCTTCGTTTAACACTTGCTCGCGCAATCCTCCCTTGAGAGGGACCCATATGCGGTTAGCAAAATATCGAGTGTCGTTCTCTTTGAGCTCCAAATTCTTAATCATACCCCCAAGGGATTCGTTCTTGACAAACTCTGATTTCAAGGCTTCTTGTTGAGCTTCTCGGATGCGGGTAGTGAGGTCTGCGCGAATGGTCAATCTTAGAGCCTTAACTCGTAGCGTCTTTGCTCGCTCTTTCCTACTTAAAGCGTCTGCTACCACATTCGCCTTTCCAGGATGATACTTTATTTCGCAATCATAATCATTCAATAATTCAACCCATCTTCGTTGCCTCATGTTTAAATCCTTTTGATCAAATATATGTTGAAGGCTCTTGTGATCCGTAAAAATCAAACACTTTGTACCATAAAGATAATGGCGCCAAATCTTTAGCGCGAAAACAACCGCTCCAAGTTCCAGATCATGCGTTGTATAATTCCTTTCATTGGCCTTGAGTTGACGAGAGGCATACGCTATGACTTTGTTTCTCTGCATAAGGATACATCCGAGTCCTTGATGTGAAGCGTCGCAGTAGACGACGATGTCGTCCGTCCCCTCGGGCAGAGACAAAATTGGCGCACTACATAACTTTTGCTTTAACATTTGAAACGCTGCTTCCTGGTTTTCGCCCCAATCAAACTTCTTATCTTTCTGAGTTAGCGCAGTCAGAGGTAAAGCTATCTTGGAGAAGTTCTCAATGAAACGTCGATAGTAGCCAGCTAGTCCTAGGAATTGCCTCACCTCAGTTGGTGTTTTTGGCGTTTCCCAATTCTCGATGGCTTTGACCTTGGAAGGATCGACGTGTATTCCTTTCTCGTTTACAACGTGACCGAGAAAGTGAACCTCTCTAAGCCAAAACTCACATTTAGAAAACTTTGCATACAACTTTTCTTTCTTCAGCATTTCCAAAATTAATCTCAGATGTTGTTCATGCTCAGCTCTGGTTCGGGAGTAAACCAGAATATCATCTATAAATACAATTACAAACTTATCCAAGTATGGTTTGCACACACGGTTCATCAGATCCATGAATACAGCCGGCGCATTAGTTAGCCCGAAAGGCATCACTAAGAACTCATAATGGCCGTATCTAGTTCGGAAGGCTGTCTTCGGCACGTCTTCCTCATGGACCCTAAGTTGGTGGTAACCTGACCGTAGATCTATCTTCGAGTAATAACTGGATCCCTGCAACTGATCAAATAAGTCGTCAATCCTCGGTAAGGGGTACCGATTCTTGACTGTCAGCTTGTTCAGTTCCCTGTAGTCAATACACATTCTAAATGAACCATCCTTCTTCTTTACAAATAGTACTGGAGCTCCCCAGGGTGAAAAGCTTAGGCGTATGAAGCCCTTATCCAATAGTTCCTGCAACTGATTGGATAGCTCTTGCATCTCGGATGGAGCTAGTCGATAGGGTGCTCGAGCTACTGGTGCAGCTCCTGGAACCAAGTCGATTCGAAACTCGACTTGTCGCGGTGGCGGTAATCCGGGCAAATCTTCAGGGAAAACTTCTGGAAATTCGCGCACCACTGGTAAGTCTTCAATCTTTCGCTCATCTCCTTTATTCTCTACTACGTGCGCCAGGAAGGCGTAGCATCCTTTCCTCAGGCACTTGCGCGCCTTTAGACACGAAATGAGTTTTATCGCAACTCCACTTCTTTCCCCTTGAATTACTAAGGTTTCCCCGCTCAACAGTGGGATCCTAACCTGCTTCTCATAGCAAATAATTTCCGCGTGGTTCTCGACTAACCAATCCATGCCTACCACAATGTCAAAGCTTCCCAAGTCTATTGGCAATAAGTTAATATTGAATCCGTGACCTCCCATGACCAATACACATTGCTCAGTCCTCTCGTTCGCGCGTATCTGCCTACCATTGGCTAGTTCTATAGTATAAGGCGTGTCTAGCCTACTGGTTGCTAGGCGTAGGGAGTTTTTAAACTCAGTGGATATGAAACTTAGGTCAGCGCTAGTATCAAATAAGACAGATGCAAAATGGTCGTTAAGTAGAAACGTACCGGTTACCACATTCGGTTCTTCTTTTGCTTCGCTCGCGCTGATCACAAAGGCTCTCCCGCGAGCTTGGTTTCTCTTTTGCGGGCAATCCCGACTGAAATGTCCTGGCTTCCCGCATGCGTAGCAGTTGTCGTTTGCTCCAGCTTCCTTCTGGCAGTTTATCGCCTTGTGCCCTGGTCTGCTACATTTGGCGCATACGATGCTTGCACATTCACCCTCGTGGTGATACTTGCATCTGCTGCACCATGGGCGAGGCCCATTATACCCTTTTCGTGATGGCTCCAGGGCTTGTATCGCGTAAGCCCTTACGCTCTCCTGTCTCTTGAATGGAGGTTGCTTGGAGTCGGACCCTCGGTGGTGAGAGTTCCATTTTCTCTTGGGGTCAGAGGTTCGCTGCTCGTTCCCGCGCGAGGTCAACATGCCCGCACGGACCGTATCTCTTGTAAGAGTGATGGCCCGCGCCACTGCCTCATCAAAGGTTGGAGGCGCTGCGGCATTGAGCGGAACTCTGATAACATGGGGTAACCCAAAGATATACCTCTCGATCTTTTTCTCCTCCGTGTTCGCCATATCCGGCACCATCTGGCAAAGTTCGTTGAATCGGTTGTTGTAGGCGTCGATATCAGTTCCTATCATGGTGTGGTTCCAAAATTCCTGCTGTAGACTCTGAAATTCGGCGCGAGAGCAGAACTTTTTCATCATCATTTCCTTCAGCTCCTCCCAGGTCTTGTGGAGAGCAACTTCTCGTCCCAATGTTTTCACTTGAAGCTTCCACCAAGACGAGGCCGCTTCTTGAAACATGCAGGTCGCGTAAAGGACCTTTTGATTTTCACTACACCCGCTAATGGAGAGAACCGTCTCCATTTTGTCGATCCAGTTGTAGAGCCCAATGGCCCCTTCGGTGCCCTTGAATGGCCAAGGCTTACAGGCCATAAATGTCTTATAGGAGCATCCTTTGTCCAAAGCTCCTGATTCGGGTTCTGGGGTTTCGGTCTCTTGACGACCCTGACTTGATTCGGCCTTGCTGGCCTCATGCGTTGCGATCGCCTGTGCGATTATTTCTGCGAGTTCCTCGGGTGTCATGGTAATTCCCTTGGCTCTGGTTGGAGGCATTCTCGTTTTTCTTAAAAGAGAACGAAAATATATCAACTTAGCGCATGTACCCTGAGCACATAATGTTCTTATCCTTAGTGTTCACTAGACATTGTGTGACCCGTGTTCCTAAGTGTGTGTGTGGTTTTTCTTTTGAAAATATTTTCTTTGCAAATTATTTCATGCGATTCCCCTACGGTTATAGTCTAGGTTAAAACTTCTTTCCTAGTTCGCTATAACCAGTGCTCTGATACCAATCTGTCACACCCGGCCCTAAACGGCGGAAACAGCCGGGTGCGCGCGAGTGGGAATTGATAATCAAGCACGGGTCATTGCAAACATTCAAATAAATTTTCCATTGCGCATGAAATGTCTAGTACAAAATACATTACATTGTTTAGAATTACATATAAAAACATCCACATATGAAAAACGTTGAAGATTTCCGCGCCATATCCCCTTACACGGCGGGAACAACCACGCGTGTGGAAGGGATAGAACTAAAATCTTCCAAAAACCATTTTTATAGATGTTCTGCGTGAAGTGCTCTATGTGTGACACCTTGCGCTACTAATTATCACCTGAAAGACACGTAAAAACATTTGAATCAGTATAAACTGAGTGAGTTCACAAGTTTTGGTGACTTGATAAATCGTATTGCATCATATCCTTGATAAAACCATATTGAAACACCATTAAAACATATGCTTGATAAAACCGTCCCGCGGGTTACGCGCGGACATTTCTGAAAACCGGGCTCGTCCATGCAAAGTGGCGCAGCCACAACGAGCTAAAACAATACCGTCCCGCGGGTTACGCGCGGACGTTGTGCTCGGAAAACTAGGCGCTCGTCCATGCAAAGAGGTGCGACCCCTACGAGCGGGCTTTGCAGCCAGTAGTACTACCCCATGACCATACTAGGCACTCGTCTATGCAAAGAGGTGCGACCCCTACGAGTGGGTTGATCAAACACAGCAGTCCCTACCCTTAGAGTTCCATGACGAAGTGATCACTTTCTAAATCTTGCGCACTCACTTTGAAAACCAAGATAAACACCATGAACAGATAATCGTTTGCATTGCTTGTAAATATACCATGATAAAACATAATTTAAACACGTGTCCCTCGCCCCGAAAACAGTTTAAAAACAGTGAAAATAGGGGCTGTGAGACTCACCTGTGATTCTTGTTAAATGATGGTTTAGAGAGAGATTAAACGAGATTCGGGTTTCCTGATGTTAGCCTCGAAATTGGAAGTCTAGAATATGTTTAAATAACAAGAAATATGTGTATTAAGATCAAGAAATCGAAGAATATAAGGGTTGGTCAGGAAAGTAAATCTTAAGACTAAAGTTTCGGCTTACCTAGTGATGGAAACGGAACTGGAAACGGATGCTCGGGAGATGGTTAGTGCAGAATTACAGGTTTAAGAGAGGAGTTTGAAGTGTGTTTGTGTGATATTTTTATTCAAGAATTGATACTTATTTATAGGCAAATTCAAGGGAACACAATCCCTTGATTTAGGGGATTGAAATCTTATCATATTGGGTGTAATGATGACAAGGTATGGGGTTTATTATTATTATTTATTTAGGGATGGGGGTGATGGTCCTAGGGAGTGGTTATAAAGATTCTTATGGATTTGACAGTACATGCAGGACTGTGGTTGGTGAGAGTAGGTGCGGCTGACAGCTGACATTTCGTGTTACAGTATACTTTTCCTGGTACTGTTGTCAGTGTGCAGTCAAAAGGTAAAAATCTCTGAAACACGCAATTGGTTCTTTCTGGGCGGGGGTAATCCCCTTACATCTGAAGAATAGACTAAGTGTTTTGTGCGTGTAGCCTTGCGCTTATAGCCTTCTGCGTGAAGGCCATTTCTTTGAATGTTGTGGGTCCGGCGGCTCCAGTTGGTCTTCGCGCAAGCGTCCTTGTAACGAATCCTGCGCGTATCACTGCGCAGGCGTCCTTATAAGGAATCCTGCGGGTCCATCTGGCTCTGCTGGAACCAGCGTTCTCAGAGTTTATTAACAGGGTGAACTTTTGGATTTAAGCGAGAAGGTGGTTGGTTTCTGTGCAGACGTTCATAGCGTAAAGGGTTTAGTTTTAAGGTGTCCCGCGGGGATTCTTCCCGCAGGTGTCGCACATAACTCCTTTTTATTTGATGCGGGTAGGTGCGTAACCTTCTCGTAGTCAGGGACGTTGAGTTTCATTTGTAGATTCTCCATGAGGTCTTGGTATTTCAACATAGTGATCAGTTATGTTGAAGTCAATTCCATCTTGGAGCTTCAAACAAACTAGCTCTCAATGTTCCCGCCATGCGGGGAGGTTAGTTCCCTTTTTCCGCGCGCGCATAAATGATTTGATTATTGAAGAGGCATGCACCCGCCTAAGCATCAAGCGGGGCGGCTAACCCATTAGACAAACGACATGAAATTAAGTTATGAAAACACAAAACCTGTGCGCGTGGCGCACATAACATATGCCCGCGCTGATCCTAACATGGCGCGCATCGCATCCGCGCATGGCGCATATAACATATGCCCGCGCTGATAATGGCGCGCATCGCATCCGCGCATGGCGCATATAACATATGCCCGCGCTGATCCTAACATGGCGCGCATAACATCCGCGCATGGCGCATATAACATATGCCCGCGCTGATCCTAACATGGCGCGCATCGCATCCGCGCATGGCGCATATAACATATGCCCGCACTGATCCTAACATGGCGCGCATAACATTCACAATCACCTAATAGTTAGGTTAATTACTTGGTTCATAGCACCGTCAATCACGGGATATATTACGATGTTGTTGTGGGACAAGGTCCCATTCTTTTTGGTCCTAGAGAGTTTTCATGCATAACAGGTTTTACATTTGGTGACAATCCTTATGTGATTGACGGTGGTATTCAGTTTTTGCGAAGAATTGGTATTAAAGAAGACACCATTAGAATTTCAACAATAAGGTCCTTCTTAAAATCTAAAAAACAAAAGAAATTAAAAACGGATGATGTTGTTCGTTTATGTTTACTACTTATCTTATATTCTATATTTTTGGGTGTAGAAAAAAAAAGTAGTTAAGCCGGAACACCTACACTTAGTAGCGAGCTTTGAACAGTGGAATAGTTACCATTAGGGTGTACCAATATGGAATAGACTATACAAGAGTATATACCATTGTGTGTCTAGAAGAGAAAAGACCAAAAACGGAAAACCATTATTATCCTGTGCAGTGGTTGGGTTTGTTTTTGCCTTTAAGGTTAGTTTTATTTTTTTAAGTTAATAGTTAATTAATGTTTAAACATGTGGCTATCAAATGTTTATTTACTATTGTAGATATGGATCTTTGATTGTCTCCCGTACATTTTAAAAAAGCAATGTACGTATTTTGAAAAAATTCCCAGATGTTTTGGGTGGACACAAGCCAGTGGATTTAGATCAGTCACGGTTTGTAAATTTTGACAGAGTCCATGATGGTATGTATTTTAATTAAGATAGCCTGATATTTATGAAGAAATCCATCTAACATTTAAGTTTTTTTTTACCTTAAAGGAACCATATCTGCCACGATCGTTAAGGTTTACCAAAGAAGAGGAAAGTTGTGTTTGGTTCATGGACACGTGTAAGTATCTTGATGATAAGCTAAACCGAAGATTGTCAAAGATGAAAGACGAATTTACCGATAACCAAACCGCCTTTCAAGCTAACCTCTCCAATTTTCAGCATGTCTTATCTGGCCACGAACCGAACCAAAACAATGAGACCGGCTTCTCTTTGAACCTACACAATCAAACCGACTTTCCCTTGAATCTGAACAACCAAAAAGTATTCGAAGCTAACCGTTTACCACCGAACCAAATCGGCTTTCAAGGGGGATGCAACTACATTCCGGTGAACGAAACAGGCTTTCAATGTAGCCCCACATGCTTTCAAGCAAACCAATCCGGGTTTCAATCCGGTTATGTCTTTACCGATGCCAGTTTTGATCTTAATGATGCCGGTTTTGACCTTAACCAAGGTAACTTTGAACTTAACCAATGTAACACTAATTCTGGTTTTGAAGCTAAGCATCCAGAGCAAGTAGCCAACAGCCAGAAAAAGAACGACTTTGTGAGCAGTTTGATTCAGTTTCCAGCGATTAATGATATCTATGATCAACTTGCCAGGATCATAAGACACATGGATATGCAAGACCAGAACAGTGAAAAGCATCATCTTGAGATTTGCAAAGCTTTCAGTGTAAGATTTCATATTTGTTATTGCAAATCATCTTCAAATTGTTTAATTGTATTGTCCTACGTTCATTATTTTATTTCTTATCGAATAACACAGAGGTTAAGCGTGAATACAAATGAAGATAAAACAAGTAACAAGAAAGCTGAAGAGAATACAGACGAAGGTAAATCAAGTAACAAGAACCTTGAAGAAGTTAAGGATGTTCAGGTAAATAATAATTATCTGTTATAATAATTTTATATGATTTAATATATAAATGTATAAGGGTTTGGTTCATTGTAGGTTGACGTAAATATGGATGACCTGTGTTTTGATTTCAATACTCCTCTTGTTGATGATTTGGACGTTGTTGAAGTATCGCCAGTAGTAAGCAACTCATTTTGAATACACAACTTTGTTAGTCAAATTTTTTGTAATTATAACGTCCTTAAATATTAATAGCTTCCACCTGAAAATCAACGTCCAAAAAGAAACCGAAAACCATCTAGGGCGTTAATAACCCCTTACGAAGCCATTAGAAGTGGTTTCAAGAAAAATGAAAAAGTGAAAAGGCAAGTAATGCAATTTTTTAAGTTTGATTTTAATGTTTTACTCGCTCTATAGAGCAACTTATATTATCTAACTGTTAATAAACCTGTTAGATTCTTGCATCAGAAACGCTGTTAGTATTGCAAATGGAAACTGCCACCCTTTTCCCGCATTTTCAGATGTTGATGTCGTTTTTTTCCAGTTTATATCGAAAGGGAAGAATGGTCACTTGTTCGAATAGATTTGCGAACACAAGATTTGACACTTTATTGCAATACAAAACTTACAGGTGACAAGTATCGAACCGTGTTTCATCCGAAGATGACAAAGATTGCAGTGTATTTTGGAGCATTGTTGGTAAATGTTGCTTTCTGGAAGAAGAGTGGCTACACAGAGAGATGCATCACATTTGGTGTCAACGATGAATTTCTTACGAGTCACAACGATCTCAATGGTAACAGCGCTGTTTACATCTGCATGTTAATGGAACACTTTGTTACCGGTAAACCGCTAGAAATCAACAAAGATTTTAAGACATCATGTATGTCTTACCGCCGCTTCATGGCAGACCAGTTTTATTTTTGGCGTTGTTTACCCCGTCCCGGTCACGCCTAAATATGTCCCTCGATTATGAATTTTTGGTAATTGCCTTTTTTATTAATCGGTGTATCTGTATCTGTTTTGATAAATATTCCTGGGTGATGTGTTGGTATCTATTTTCATGTCAATTAGACTTAAAAGTCAAACTATTTGATTCATAGTGTCAAAACTATAATTATTCAACTCATTGACTCAAAATTCAATAACCAAGCACTCTGTAGAAATATGGTCATCCAAACAGAAAGCCACATATCAGTGAAAGCCACATATTAGATGTTGAAAACCAACAAAAAAAATGAAAAAACAATAAAACATGAAACATGCTTTTAAATTAATAAACTACAATAAAATTGTTAATCAAAAGATAAAGTTACATTCAATCTAAAACTCGTTTAAATCGAAAGTAAGAACATTGTTCGATGCTTGAATGGTGGAGCATGAGGGGTGATCAAGAAGATTGTCTGTGTTGCGCTGTGGATTAGATTTTCGAACCTTCAAAGGACGGGATACCTGAGATGGAAGCAGCGCGGTACATTTATTCCGTTTATGACCTGTTGCATGACATCGAGTACAGGTTGGAGGGGTTGTTTCCTCCCCACGAGACGGAATACGTTTGTTTTATCGGGGCCGATCCGCTTGTCTTCTGTCCATATGCGGAGGGAGTTAAGGAGTAAAATCATCCGGCACAACCCATTCGGATTCATTTGATATAGGATTTATCGGCTCTGAATAAGAGGCAACGAGGATATCTTTTTTATAATAGTCCATTGCCCAGTGACTACAATCACTTTGTCTCAAATGCTTGCAAACAGCAATAACATGACCACATGGTAAACCCGACGCCTGCCATTTGCGACAACGACATGTTCGGTTCAACAAATCAACTATACATCGTGCACCACCATCATGGACATTATAACGGTACTGGTCTATGCCCGTAACCCTCCACGTTCTACATTTATGTCTTTTCCGGGATGTTCTGCTTTCGGCCCATGCGGAAAGTAAATGATTACTTTTTGCTGTATAAAAATATTCCAAAGGTTAATTAATTTAATTTACAATGCTTGTTTTTTATATGAAATTCAATTATGCATACCTGCATCTTGTCTCCTTTCATAATACCATCTTCTTTGTAGGTCGATGAAGTAATCCGTTAGTTTGGTGATCGGATGTTTTCTTTCATCTACTGACAAGGCGTTTATATACTCTGCACTATTTGATGTCATTAAATTATAATGCCGAATAGGACAATGTGCCCTGGCCCATTTCCCAAAACCGAGATTTGTTAAGGTAGGCCTGACAGACGGACGTTTTGCACAAAGTAACTTGAAATGTCGATTAAAATCACTGGTAATATAAGCTTTACACGTTGCCCAGTACAGACGTTGCTCAAGCTTCCCCTTCAATCGAAGATTAACCAACACATGTCAACAACAAACACCATGATACGCACGTGGAAAGGAGGTCCTAATCCCTAAGTCGATCGATGCGGCCCGATCAGAAATTATGGCTAGGTTAGGATGGTCACCAACACAATCTCTAAGTTTCGTTAAAAACCAGGTCCATGACTCACCAATTTCCGTCTTTCCAACACCGCATGCAATAGGGAAAATTTTGTTGTTACCATCCATTCCGACCGCCAAAAACATTGTTCCTTTAAAACTCCCTTCAAATGCGCCCCGTCAATAATAATACAGGTCGCAAATGGCTAATAAAACTTCTAATATGAAATCATTAAGAAAATAAACATATAATTAATAAGTTTAATGATACTTACAGCTAATTAATTAATTAATTTAATAAACACTAATGATACTTACAGCTGCACCAAGAGCGACAAATAACATTTCAAAACGACTCAGATTGTCTCTTAAAATATGAGTCTGAGTACCGGGATTGGCAATTTCTAAATTGTGGCAGTAAATAGGAAGTTTGGCAAAAGAATCCTCAGAAGATCCAATAAGAATACTTTCGACATGAACTTTCCCTCTCCAAGCTTGTTTGTAGGATAAATCGACCATAAATCTTTGACCAACAATTTTCATAATGTCATTTCCTTTAATGCTACGTGAGTTGTCGTTAATCAGATACTCAATGCAATTACCGACAACTTTTTTATTTGTGTTGCGATTATGAGGGAATGCTTGCGTTTTAGAACAAGTGTGAGTGTCATTAAAAAATGACACATAAAAAGCTTCGGTGTCCTTGACGTTACATGACCGCAAAAGCCACGCACAACCTTCCGAATTACAACAAACATCAATTCGTTGTTTAGAAGATCTACTGGTTTTAAACTCAAAGCCATCTGTTAGTGCCATCATTCCAAGTTCCAACTGTAATGCTTCTTTGCTCATAAATACTTTGTTTAAAATTGGATTGACAGACAAGCATGCTTAAGGCTCTTTTGATTTTGAAGAACCTTCAAAAAGTAATGCTTGGTATGTTGATGACAAAACGATCTTCTGAAAATCCAGCAACGAAAGAAGGTTCAAGATTACAATCTTTTTTTCTTCATGGCCTAAAAATCCACCAACATGACATGATTCATAGGTATGTTCAGATCCGGAATTAATAAAGACTCCTTTTCAACCGGAAAAAGATCGTTGGAAGAAATAGGATCTAATTTCAACTTACCTTTATCATCTTGAACAACATACACATAAGCTACTGAATTCTTTGATTTTTCTACATGTTTAAAAAAAACCGACATGTCATAGTCGTCTTCTATATCAATAGGGTACAGGTCTGTTAAGAGCATATAAGATAATCTGGAAATATAGGTAAAATTAAACCGAAGTTTAATACATTTCATCAGATCTAAATAGCTCATGTTAGATCTTAGAGTTACACCGTGTCGTTTACAATCAAATGGAAGGTACTCACAAGTTCCTTTTCTAAATTCCCAGTTGCCACCATAACAAACTACAATGTTATCAACTTCCATT
This sequence comes from Bidens hawaiensis, assembly GCF_021521415.1. Taxonomy (NCBI): domain Eukaryota; kingdom Viridiplantae; phylum Streptophyta; class Magnoliopsida; order Asterales; family Asteraceae; genus Bidens; species Bidens hawaiensis. The sequence continues at coordinate 83,963 of NW_027499190.1, read as the reverse complement.
TTTTAAGTGAAGATGTTTTAGTGATAGAGAATCAAAAATTTTAGTCTCTAATCTAAGTAAATAACCATATACTCTGAATGTAGGTGCTTAACGATATGTTTGTGGTGAAGAGGAAAGGGCACGATGCATTAGTGGACAACAAAGGGGTTAGGCGATGCATTAGTGGATAACATAAGGGTTCGGCGATGCGTTAGTGATAACGCATCGCCGCTACCTTACGTTAGTAACATAACGCGTCGTCAACCCTACGTTATACCTAACAAGTCGCCGGCGATGTGAGTCGTTGACTTCGTTAACAAGAACACATCGTCTGGGCCGAAGAACACATCGCGGAGACGAGATAACAATAACACATGTGAGTCGTTGGACACGTGTCGTTATTCTATTTGTTTCGCTAATGCATCGTTGGTTTTCGCTATCATGTCGTCGGCGACGAGATAGCAAAGGGCTAAAATTGGAAAATTGAATTGTGGAGGATAAATTTGGAAACAATAACTAAAAATGGGCTATTTTGGGAATTTTCCCTTAGAATAATGTAACAAGACGGGTGAAAAATTGTGATTTAAGAGAGTTTAACTATCAATCATGATATTCATGAACACAATTTTGTCCAGGAAAGAGACAACATGTTTAAGCTTTGCACATTGTCATTTCCATGTTCTACATGACCGAGTTATGTCTTGGTTTCGGTAACATTAAAATATACGAATGGTAAGAAACTCGTGGATTTACATGTTGTGTATGTCTTTTACATTGTGTAGAGCGTAACAAAGTCTTCTTTATCGATTCGATTAATTTGTCATTTTGTCATGTTTTACGAGCTTGTGGCACGTGGACAAGTAACGTACCGATATAAGAAAAAAGATATATTTTTCATTCTTTATGTGAAACTCTTGATATGTTTCTCATTTAGAGATGTCGTGGACGACTTATCCGGAAACGTACTTGAATAAAACTAATTGGAAGAACATTGTAGAACAGTACTAAGTTTCAAGTTTATTTCAGTTAAGTCGCATATTTTTTCTAACTGAAGTTAAAAGTTTTCATCCTATTTACTCGTAGAAATATGAATGAATTTAGGATTTAGAGTATCATGGTATGTCGGATATGGGCGGACATGTCATTCGGATCTTATATATGTATTTGTAACTAGGTTATAAACCCGTGTACTACATGGGGTTGAATATAAAAATGTTGAACTTAACAACGCTAATTATGTTTAGCATACATTGACAATATTAATTCCTTCTATATCCAAACACAAGTTCAAAGTATTTAACAATATTTCATTTACTATTACATATTTACATATTAATATCACTTGAGTAGACATGAATATCTCATCTACTTCTAAACACTCATTGAAGACCTAAAACTGACAGCCAATTATAACTCTAAGATGCAAAGTACACTTTGTAATTTTAACCAAAAAAAAATGAAAACTCAAGTGTTAGTATTGCATAAACAATACCAACTATTATTTTTTTTATCAAAAACATATAATCACTATATACATAATCCAAGTTTGTTTTGAAAATAAAGAATCAGTAGCTTGTTTGCTATATTCAATGTTCGAAGTGGACAATTAAATTGATGATGTATCAGGACAATATATTCATTAAATTACCTTGGTTCTAATGATGTTAAAAAAAGGAGTAAAGTGTCGATCTCTAAAACACAAGTTTTATATACAATGAGTCTAAAATTAAACTGATGATATATTAGCATAAATGCATAATATATACCCATCTGGTGGACGGGGTACTTTAATGTCAGAATGCCATTAGTATATTGAATTGCTTTCTAAAAAAAATCGTTTTGTTTTAAGACCAAATTACAACTTATTAACATAAAATGTTAATTTAATTGATTACAAAATGATAAAAGCCATAGAAGATCCCTTTGTGGCAGCAAGAATACTTTTTGTACTTCTGATCATCAATATTACCAGTAGGAGTTCGATGCCAACTGTCACCATACTCTAGCAGTAGTTCCCAATTTGTCTCCAGGATAAATATGTGCAGATCATTACTAACAAAAGGAAACTCAAACTCTGCAGAACGTGTTAACTGCATCTCCATTGACAATGTCATAAACATTATACTTTGCATTCTAAGCGATATTAGCATCTTTTAAAGATAAAATCAGAACACATTAAAAATTGTGAAATCATGATGCTAGGTTGAACTACATAAATATATAGGATACATTTATAATGTTAAAAAAACAATTTTGAGAACAATGAAGTTAACTGCTTTGTATGCATAATAAAAGGAAATAAGCATATACCTTAACAAATATCTCCCAGTCACTCTTGAACTAATTGACACACTTTTTGGTGATCTTGTTGGGCTTCAGAACCGCCATTGTAGGATTTGTTTAAAAACAAACCTTTATCCTCAACAGATATTGCTTTAAATGCTCAAGCTCTGAGACTATGGTAACTGGAAGTTGGCCATTTGACCATTTTCTTAAAGATCTGATTTGGCAGTAGATGGCAACAAAGTTTATAATCAGATACTTAAATTTGATTGTATTAATTGTAAACTATTTGTTGGCAGGACTTTCTAAAGCTAATGTTGGTGAATTTGACCATTAAAAAAATCATATGACAAGAGTATATACCACTGCTATATGTGCCAAGTATGACAATTGAAAAACAATATTTGCAAATCATGTTTCTACTGTCATTAAAAAATTTGATATTGTTCGACATATGATACATCTAATGGTACACATACACCTAATTAACCTCCACTTTTATCCAAAGTACAACACAATAAAAATGATTGATACCCATTACAGCAATTGACATTTAAAGATCATAGAACTCCAAATAAATTATATCTGCATAATCAAATATTGAATAATTAAACAATTTGTGAAGTTGAATATGTTTTTGTGTTCCTAGATCAAGTCAATGCAAAAATGGATTATTCTTATTTCAAAGAGGGTTTAATTCTTTTGGGTTAAAGGCTATTTTGCTTTGCCATATGAAGTACCATGCAACTATGTTATTATATATGTTTAATTGTTGTTTTTTTACATCCAAGCATGTTATTATATCAGTTAAGTTATTATTTAATTGGTAAAATAATAAAAGCTAAAGAAAAATAACAAATTACTGACCATAAGGATGTTTGACCCTTCAAACTCGTTTGCATACAATTCGGCTAGGGCTTCATTATAGTTTGCATCCTTCAACTGGTAACCTTTTCACAAAAGCCGCAGTAAATACACTTTATACCATCAATTTTTCACATTTATTAACTAATAATAAACATAAACAAAAAACGAATTATAGAACAATTACATGCATTTCCTTGTCTCCAAAACTGGGATTCGAGTATAAAGCTTCTCGAAATGGACTGCAATATGGTCGGGCGTACTGTACATAAAAGAAAATCAATATACGTTAAACAAAAAGTACGTAGAAATCAAAATTAGAAATTTACTTTACAGTAAGGACAGAAAAGACACATGTTGAAAATCTTCAGCATCAAATGTTAATCGAATCTCCTGTACACAACCGTCCATCATGTCAAAAAACAAATTATATACATTCATAGTGAGAGATGCATTAAATTGAAATATAAAAACACAAAATAAACATTAGAATAAACAGGAATCCCTAATATTTAATCAAAATTACACATTTAGAATCAATCAATTTGTATAACGAAGCAACAAAACAAACCAAAATACTAACAGATTCTTGAAAACAAAATACGTATATGAATAATCAGATTACTTATCAATATGTATAATCGAATTGTTTAAACTGAATCCTTAAATTGAATTGTCGAATCGAATTACATATGGATTAGGGGTATAATTATCATAGAATTAGGGTTGAGGTTTAAGTTTAATATGTGAATCAGATTCAATTTCGACATAAGATGAAACAGATCAAATGATGGATTTCAAAGATTGATCAGCTGTACTTAACGATTGATATCAGGTTTGATTAGATTGATGTTGAATCGGATTACATTGGATGTTGAAGATTGATCAATTTTTTAACGATCAACATCTGTTTCATACATACCTTTAAAGTTGAAGATTGGTCGATGTCAAAGCAATTCTGAGCATAATAAGAAGATGGTGATTGTCTTCATTGCTAGGGTTAGAGATATTGATTATATTAGGGCGTCGCTGATAAAAATGGATTAGGCGCGATTTTGATTCTGAAAATTAATTAAAATAAAATAATGAAAAAAATTAAGAAATGCCATGTGACACAATAAAGCATTTTAGTGAAATGGTTGTTTAAAATCCACTTGTTTATTAGATAGGTAGATAGATTGTACGTTTTATTTTACGATTTTCTTCTACCTCATATCTCGTATGCACACTTTCTATATCCTTATCTCTTATCATATCATATCCATATTGCCCTATCCATTTTGTTTTTTTTTCTACTCAGTGAATTAATCTTCTACAGTTCTACACATATACTATATATACATCAATTATACGAAGCATAATTTTTCAGAAAGTATTCAAGTATAATAATAACAAAAGGTAAAAAAAACAACTTAATGAATACTTTAGTAGTTTAGTATACATACACAATTACATACTCTTAAAACTACAAAAGAATTAAGAAAGAATAAAAACTAAAATCTTAATTCTACAACCAAGCCACATAATAAACAAATACAAGGCAAAATTCATCATAAATTATATGATTTATTTATTTTGCGGCTTGGTTGTAGAAAACATGATCAAACACCGCTAGCCATGGTCCGTGGACCACAAGCACCATCAACCAACTCATCAATTTTGAGGTTCGCCCCACATTTCTGCTAAGTAACTATCACATTTGGTACAACTAGAACCATTAGCAAGTAAATCAGGTCTAGCTCTCTTGGTTCTAGTCGGTTGGGTCTTTACATACCCTTTGTGTTTAATGTTATGTCTATACTCCGACGCCACATGTTCAAATACTTCCACATCGAACATATTGAGCTTAATCTTTGGGTTCATTAGGTCCCTCACAAATGCAAAAGGTAGTTGGTCTCTTGGGTTAAACGCTTCTAGCTCATTAAACAAAAGACATGAAAACAGATTGTTAGCCAGCCCATGCTTCCTTAAGATTATCGCGCTATCCGGAACGTCTGCCAAAATAATCATATCGTCGAAACTGTTATTTTACGACATTACAAGATGTTAAATTTGTATTATGAAATTTTTGCCTACTTTATATTCTTTGAAACGTGTATTTTATAGGTTTATTACTTTTTTTCTTGTTAACTATGAATAAAAAAGTGACATAGGGTAACAAGATTCTTGTGTGGAATGGGACCATGCATTTAGTAAAATAACATGCATAAAGTGAAGTGTACGTAAACTATAAAAGATATATACCATGTTATATTAATATAATAGTAATAACTAAACAATAAATAATAAATATATATAGGTGTGTATAAATGGGACTTGCATAAAGTACAAGTGTGATAAATGAATAACGACACTTTCTCTGTTTCATGGGGACTTTTTGTAGAAGCTTCAACTACCTTTTTTCTGTTTCTATTGTCATAAATCTTTGTAAATTCTAGAAAACAATTATGATTTTTATTTTGATATTTTTGACACATTTAGCTTAATTAGGTTTAAAAGGGAATCGAGCCGGGGGTCTCACCGGAAGCAGTCTCTCTATCCTTATGGGGTAGAGGTAAGGCTGTCTACATCTTACCCTCCTCAGACCCTACTATAGCTTTGCTATTGGTGGGATATACTGAGTATGATGATGATGATGATGATGATGATGATGATGATGATGATGAGGTTTAAAAGGGAAATAAGAAAAAAAATACACTTAGAAACAGTAAAAAACTACCAGAACTATTCTTGAGGAGTAATTGAATAAGTGTAACTCAAAATCATACAAAAATATTTAGTTTATTTTAGAGATTTAAATACAAAATATATAAAAACTAATACTATCTATTAAAAAAATATATCTTACACTAATACTTTGAGTGTATTATATATCCTTGAAAAAGAATTCACTTTATTTAATATTATTTATGTCAAATCATTATGAAGTAGCTTTCAAGTTAAGACTACTTTTATCTTTGTCATTACTTGCATGTTTCTTTCTTAACTTGTTCTATGTTACATTTCATCGTACATACTCCATTTTTTGATATGTTTAATAACGTATTAAATTATACATATATGTTTATTTCATTTGAAGTTAGAAGTAATAATTTGTAAATCCAAAATAATACGATGATGTATATATTACCTGAAGGGTATGGGTGTTTCTTGGACGACCACGGTCGCAATCCATTTTCACAATACGTCTCAATCTGAATCCGCAACGAATCAACATCCCACCATTTTTTCCACCTAGCGGTCGCTATAACTTCTTCCATCGTATGAAAATACAATGGATGCTTAGATATAGCCATATCCGCGTCTTTGACTATCAAAAGCGAATGAAGCAATGATAACGGATCCACCACCAATTGCATCTTTGCATCAACCCAAATACTATATTTAGAGTTTGGAAATAGCCTATGAACCAAGTATTTTGGGACTATGCCATTCATAGCCGGATTTTCATATAGTTCTTCACTAGAAACTTTCACAATTCTCCATGCCCCGACTCTATTATCTTTGGTTTTGTTCGAGAGTATGTTATGGTAACGTAGTTGTTCTAACGTGACCTCGTCTACAAACATGTAGAAACATACATTGTCTAAGGTTTTATGTCCTAGGCCCTTCGGTTGTCGAATTTTGTCATGGTCTCCAAATATAGCCGAAACCACCACCACTCCTTTGCAACTTTCCATCTCCATTTTATCTGCAAACCATCAAGATCGTTTAATACATAACCAATGTTAAATAAAAAAAATTATGAGAACCACGTAATACACTTTTACAGCATTTTCCCGAGTATTCAACAAACTATTATCTTTTTTTTATTAATTTTGAAAACCATTTAACGTACATCACAAAGTAAACCAAATCACATAACCAATTTTAAATAACCAAATTATGAGAACCACATAATACACTTTAGCCAACATTTTCCTGAGTATTCAACAAACTACGTTTTTATTTTTATTTTGAAAACTATTTAACGTACATTACAAAGTAAACCAAATCAAACCAAAAATATCTTCACAAGAAGCAAAATTCATCGATGAATTCGATCAAATATTCAAACAACTAACTAACCATGATCACTAATAGGAAATTCCTTAAAGAACCCACAAGGGATTTCACTTCCACCATCTCCATAATCGAAATACGAAAGGCGTTTACGCGTACTATAATTCCTCCCAAAAGAATCACCATTCCCATTTCCTTGTTCATACTTCAAACCATTCAAATCCCACAAAGAATCATCACCCACAAGCTGTTGAATTTCACTCAAAACAACCCCATAATCTAAAAATCAAAACAAACATATTAATAAATAAATAAATAAAATGAATGGAATTGAATAATTAAATAATGAATGAAATGTTATTATGTACTTGAGAAGAAAACAGGGGAATTGCATGATGGATGGAGGGTGGGAATGGGGTGTTTGTGTGGGTTGTAAGATTGAGGGTAATTGAAGAGAGTGGAGTGGAATTGGAATTGGAATTGGAATTGGCATTTGGTGGTGGAAATGAGAGAGGTGAATAAGGTGAAGATGAGAGAGAGGAAGAGGTAAGAGAGAGAGAAACAGAGGAGTTTGGATTGGAAGAGAAGAGGTGTTGTGGTGACAAGTTTTCCCATTTTCCAATGAAATCAAATCCTAATGTTAACATCATCCATTCATTGTGTAATGAGGCTACAAAGTGTTTGTTTTGTACTTGTACCTCATCTACCAACATGATATATTTGCATATTATAATGTTAACATCATCCTGTACTATAAAACATTTGTAAGAGACGTTAATTATGTCAGGTTGATAAATTAACGGGCTATGGATTGACAGGTCGATAATATTATTTATGTCAAAAACTTCAACCTTACCCACACACATATAAATACGGGTTGATCTGAATACGACCCGTTTAACCCAATTTTCAAAAATAAAAATAAATGCAAAATTTATTTAACTTAGAGTTAGTAGAGAAAGTGAGTAATATTAATTTCCTTTTTTTAAAAAAAATGTAATTAAAACTTTTAAAACTAAATTGAAAATTACAAGAGTGTCTTAAGAAAAATAGAAAACGAACAAAACACAAATAAAGAATATAATTGTTAACGGCTCAATCCGTGCCATTTTAGGTGTGACCAATATAAATTTTGATAACGAGTGTTTAAATTACTTTTACATTGCAATTATAAAGTGTTTATCGATTTTGTGTCTTGATATGTTGGTTAGTCGGATATCAATGAGTCTTCTGAACTTTCGGGTAAATGATTGTCATAGTTAAAAGAAATAAAAGTTAAGTTTTTTAATTTATTAATCCTTAAAAATTAAAAATGATAAAAGGGGAGATTGGTTTATTTCTTTCACAATCTTCCTCTGAGATAAAAATATTGCTATTTCATTAGTATTATGTTATTATAGATATTGCAATTATCAACTTTATAATCTTTGACTAGTCTAACTTTGATGTTGACCCGGTTATTTCGTGCAAAATGATCATATTCTGAAAACAATTTAATAAGTTGCATTTAGTCATTTACGATTTACCAAATTACCACCATCAAATCACCAATAATACGTAAAGTGGACAACAGAGGAAAACGAGGGAAGCCCAATACAATTTTTAACCTAAGGCTAAAATTGACAATAGAAGTACAGGTGAACTAAACTCTTAATTTTAGCCCAAGCAAAACGGCCCATATCTGGGTCCAAGTTGAAGTTACACACTGTGACACTGGTATGTCGAACATATTCTATACACGTACTGAGATAATCTTACATTCTTACTCGTGGACGTTATACAAGAAATTTTAATTTATATTGAATATTTACTAGTGGGTTTTAGAGTTGGGGTCTCTTAAGCAACCTTTCCATTTGGGGGTGTCATTCGAGTTTCTGGTTTTCGGGCTTCAACTTTTTAGTCTAGACTTGCAACACGACCCAAATCTTTCATGGTTTTTTCGGGATGGGTTAATCAGATTTAAAGTATCTGAGATTTTTTTAAAGCTATAATGCTAAAATAAAGATACATATTCATCTTTACTCGTAAAGAAACCCAAAGAACGTGTAGTAACACCTAAGCATCTGGTGTAGTGGATCTCATCGATCATAAACTGTCTTTCTAAGATTTGTCATCGCATAACCGAACTTAAGAAAGAACACATATCATAAGAAGCAAAATACAAGCAGCTCGTTAGTATTAAGAATGACAGAGAGAATATAAATACGATTCCTTCAAACAAACTATGGTGTGTATATGTAAATATGTATATGCATGTTCTTAGCCTCTATCAAATATAATAATTTCATATTTTAAAACAAAAGGTTTTCGGGTTGACCAAAACCCAGAAAACAGACTCAAGAACAGTCCCCAATTCCTGCTACGGTTCGTGTTCGGTTAAAAGGGACCTGCCTAAGCTTTTCTAGTTGTTGTGACGATAAGGTACATTTGTATTATGTACAGTTTTTCTCATAAACAATGTTCTATTCTACGTATTTGGAACCATTGCGACACAATAAACATTTTTCTATTCTACTTATTTGGAACCGTTGCGTTGGAAGTGCTTTGGAGTTTCCAACGTATTTCCGACACAAAATTTTGATTTTGTAATTTTAGCTTTTTTAGTATGTTTATTTAAATCATAATACAAATGGTGTCGAAAACGTGTCGGAATTTCCGACCCAACCATTTATTTTACATTTTCAATTTTTTTATATGTTAATCCAAATAATAATATAAATAATGTTGCAAATGTTTCGGACTTTATGGCGTGTTTCCGTCACAACATTTAATTTTGAATTTTGTTTTTATTAATACGATACGTAAATGATAATTCAATACATTAATAAAGTTAATAATGTAACTTCTGACGTATTTTCGACACAATGTTTATTTTATAGGAAATGCGTAGCAAATGTTTAGCGACTTGCTACACATTTCTGACAACTTGAATGTGTATTTTGTTTGAAACTTCTATATTTTGTATAACTTTAGCATACGTTGAATACTTTTATTTTCCTAACTCATACATATACATATTATACAGTTACGTGTATACATGTTTTAACATTATAACTACACATTTGCTATGCATTTTCAGCACTATGTTTTGTTTATTTTTTTGTAAACCATTTTTTTTGTTTGGTTTCGGTTAAACATATATTGAAAAACAAAATATTCGAACCGATCAATCGAATTGAGCCGAGCTGCTCGAGATCGATTTGTTAAAAAGCTTGATCGAGTGGAGCTTAGTTAAGCTCGATCTCGAGCCTAAAAGTAAGCTCGTTTAATAAACGAGCCCGAGCTTCACTTATCGAGCTTAAGCTATCTCGCGAGCCTGTCATTATATAAGTTTTTAAAATATATATTTAATAACTTTTAATTAATATATATAATGTTATGAAAAAATACATAAAAATAACTAAGGTGTTGTTTGTTTATTTTTAAATGTCCGTGCATGCTTTTTTGTTTGCGCCATGCAGACCACGCACAGACATTATCATCTGCAATTTGTTTGTTTTTCGAAGTCGTTTCATTAAAAAAAGTCTGCACGAACACTTCTTGATGCAGACTTAGCTCATCCACTTCTAAGATATTCTAAGGTCTGCAGAGGGTTATACGCCATCATCTACCAACACTCATAGTTCACCACCACCACCACCACCCACCGTACACCACCCACCACCGTCGTCTACCACCACCACAACCCACCACCCATCATCCGCCACCACCAGCGTCTACCATCCACCACCCCCATTGTCCGCCACCACCACACAGCATCCGCCGCCACCACCACCACCGTCCATCACCTACCGCCATCGTCCACCACAACCGTGCACTACCACTACTACCATCCACCACCACTACTCACTACCCCCAGTTTATTTTAGCAGTCTGTAGATGTTAAAAAATAAACAGTTTTTTTCTTGCAGACTGCAGAGGTTTGATCTATTTCTTTTCTTACAGATTTTTACAAATATGATCCACAGACTGCAATCATTTTACCTCTGAAAAACAAACACCTCTAATTTAGCTCGGGCTTGGCTCAGCTCGTTTTCACCCTGTGCACAACCGAACCAATTTGAGTACGCTTGGGGCCCACTATAATATGTATAAATATTAGCTCATATTGAGAGTCCATGGGTTTTTGTTTTGTTTTTTAAGTGTAGCCCATTAGTAATATAAAACAATTTCACTTTGGTATATTTTAACCTAAAAATCTTAACAACCGTCATCCAAATACAACCGTTCGAACTCACAATCTATTCACTGGCGATCATCCCAGGTAATAAACAATCTGCTCGATCAAGTAATTTCGAATATTAATGCTCACCATGTGCTGCACGTTGATATATATATATATACATATATATACACACACACACGCTATTAGTTTATTTAGGTTTCATTCTGGGCTGCGTTTTTTCATTTTGATAGCAAAATTGGATCTCTTTTATTTTTGTGAATGCATAGTGCTGGTGTGTGCATAATTGAAACAGGTGAAATTTGCTAATTAGTTTTAGCATGCACAATTGAAGATTCAGCATACTTCATATTTTAGAGTAATGAACTACTGATTTTTGTTGTTTCATAATTAGAACTATAAGTTTATGCAAGTAGGTCAAATGTCTTTGAATCTTTTCTTGTAAACATTACTAAAATAGTAAATGTTTCTAAAAATGTAGTAAAGCTAGGCTGCTAAATGAACCGAATGAACCCGATCGGAGCTTATTCGTTACCATTATTTTTATTGTTATTTCTAAAAAAGGTATGCTGTTATTTATGTTATCTATATTTTTATTGTTATTATTACGTGGTGTTTACTAATTATTATACATGTTTTAAAAATATCTAGATTCATAACATGGAAGTTCAAATGGAAGTTGATAGGAAAACACGGGAGGAGATGGAAGAAAGATTGCGACAAGAAATGCAACAAAAAATGGACGAAGCGATACAAAGAGGTGTAGCAGAGGCCATCAGAAACAGGCAACTTTCTGGTCGTAAGTAGTAGTTTTATATCTAGCTAGTATTTTAAACATTTCAGAAATTGTAGTGGATTTGTGGTCGTTTAAACAGGTTTTGTGGTTTTCTTATGGATGTTAATCACTCCGGCTGTATTTTGTGTTTTAAAATGGTAAAACTTGTTTTGTGTGTCAATTTGTGGTCATTTAAACAAGTTTTGTGGGTTCTATGTATTTTTAGTATAAGAAAATGATCAGAATGCAATTTATATAGTCGGAATTCCGTCGGAAAACAATTCATGCATGTGTCAAAATTGCGTCGTAAAACATTTCATATGTGTGTCGGATTGGTGTCGAAAATAATTTAAAGTAGTGTCGAAAATGGATCAGAAAACAATTTGTATATGTGCCACACTGTATTTATACATATACGGTATTATAAATACTGTAATTTTAATTATTAGAAGTTGTTAAAAATTGTCGAAAAGGAGTTGAAAATTTACGACAAAATTATGCTTCGAAATTTTTCTTAATTTTTGTCGGAATGGGTCATAAAGGAATTTCCAAAGAGGGTTTTTATGACACTCATCGCCTCATAAATGCGTCGGACTCAGTCGTTTATGACACTTTTCTGACGCAATTCGGCGTCACAACCCTATCAATTTTCTAGTAGTGTAAATATCGAAAAATTATGTACATTACTTTAAAAAAAATTCGTTTTGATGATAACTAAACTAATTTACCCAATCCATTTTTTTCAATTCACAAGTTGAAACATATCTTGTCAATGTATTAAATAACCCAACAAAAGATCAACCTCAGAGAGTGAACATGTTTGTCGTTTGAGAAGACATCCATAGATTCCAGTCTCTTAATTTTTTATGTGTTTCCCAACAACACTCTGAAGCTTCACATGTATGATACATCACAAACTCTTGTCTTCGTTTCTTGTTAGTTGTTACCATGTCTACCATCATCGTATCCTTCTAGTTAAAAGATACTGTAATATTTATATATAAGTATTTGATAGTTAATTATATATTTAGTATACCATTTTAAGGAAACCATTATTTTGGGGTGTATTTTGATTAGCCTTAAGAAATTTGTCAATAATAAATTAATAATAATGAAAACAAACATAAACATTATATATTTACTGTATGGATGAGTATCATTTAAAACTCATTCTTTGTGAGAACTTTAAGAACTCATCTTAATCCTTGAATCACATAACCAATGGTTTATAGACATTGTGACACGTAGTTATCTTAACTTCTAGGGATAATCTAATTATTTAAACAAAAGGATAATTTAGGAACACCAAAAATAAAAATTCAAAACCACCGAATTCCCTTATTAACCGTTTCTGTATAATTAACCAATTAATATATTTCTTAAATATCAAAATAACAATATTCTATCTCTATCTCTCATCATAATTCTATCTTTGGTTGTTTTGATTTTTCCGAGAGCATACAAGAACTAACGTAAAGTTGGTACTGGCGGTACTCAAATCGTCTTGCAACTTCCCCTTTAAATTTATGTTAGCTTTCGTATTACTTTAATAACAACTGATTTGAATTTATGTTTATACTATTTCGATTATCTTTCAGAGAGTTTTTTGAGGGTTGTTTTTTAATAGTATACACATATGTAAATATTTAATTTACACATATGCACATATATAGTTAACTTTTGCATATGTTAAACAAGGTTTCTAAACTAACTTCTCATTGTTTGAGTTTAAGGTTATTGTTTTAATTTCAATGTGTATCCTACTTTTTTATTTTTGCATTCATGATATTTTTGTGATTGTTGTTTCGGACTTTTGAGCCATTTGACTCAGTAATATCGCTTCGGGGATTTTTTGAAGATCAACGGAAAATAAAACGTGAAAATGAACATGGATTGGGAAAAACTATTTGGTTTTTTAATAGCATTAAATTGAATAATTTTTTTTTTCAAAAACCAAATTCAATAAAGAAAAAAAAGCAACCTACAACCCACAAAAGCCCAAAGTTTTGCATAAGTGTAAACATTTATTTTGGTTACATACACGTAAATATTTATGCATATATCTGTAGATGTAAATTTTAGTTATGTTTTAACAATTTAGATTTCTTAAATATATATTTCTCCAACACACAAATAAAAATATTAATACTCTTATTACATATATATATTTTTATACCAAACACACGATGTAAATATTGTTTTTTTATTATTTATGCACGTGTAAATATGTGTAAACATCAAAAATTTTGAACGTGCATACATAAATCCTATTAGTTTTGAGTGTGCGTATGTGTAAAAATCTAATTTTGAAGAAAGGAATGATAATGTTATGATCAATTTGGTTTTGTACATATGTAAAAGTTGAAATGATAAAAAGACATTTCATAAGTTATTTAATAAAAATACAATACATAATCCGTTTAATGCGTAAAAATATAAGATAAGAAAGAGAAAAAAAAATTAGTTAATGAATTAGAGAGATAAATATTTAATGACTTTACTATTATACTCTTTTTATTTAAAATTTAATTCTTAACAATGAAAAATAATTATTGGTCCATATGAGTTCTCATGGTTCTTACAAAATATAGAGTTCTTAATAGAAACTTTCCCTTACCTGTATTTATTTTAGATATAGTAAAAAAAAAATAATCGATTAATTCCTTAACGTGAACCACAAGTAGCTAGAGGGGGAAAATAAGTTATTTTCAATTTTTTTTCGGTGTTTTAACAACTTTATATTTTAGTTAAATGATATATAACTTGTCAGGCTGTTTTAATTTTATATTTTAGTTAAATGATATATAACTTGTGGTTGTATGTATAAAGTGTATGTATAGTGGTGGTGGACATTAAGACCCCTCGCTATGGGGCGCAAATGAGAGAAAAAATGGACGCGATTGGGCGCGGAACATCACTAAATGGCGCCCTTGATGGTGAAGCGTGGAGCCAAGGGTCGTCCTAACGACCAACGCCATTGGGGGCATTTTGGTGGGTCCTCTCTCTATCCATCTAATTTAACATTCCTAAACATATCTTTCTCAATGAAACAAATACATATCTTTTAAATTTTCATAATCATCCGACTATGCAAATCATAATTCACCTACTTCATCACCGAAAACATATTTCAATGCTTGTGGTTGCTATGTGTAATACGGGACTAACTTTAATAAACAATTGTATACCGATGCAAATGAATGGTGTGTCTTTGTTTGATCCATCAATTGAACAAGGTTTGCTAAGCAATTCAAATTTTCAAATCTTTTCTCTTCTTTAATGGACTACAAATTGGGTAGAGTTTCAATGAGTTGGATTTGGGCTTAAAAATTGGGTGGAGTTATCATTGGGTTGGGTATTGGACCATTTGACTTAAAACTGGTGTTAAACTCAAATTTATTGGGAAAAAAAATATTGATATTACATTTATATAATTATACTTGTAAAAATTTTCATTTTATTTTTTATTAGGATCGGTTTCAAAATTTCATGGTGGTGGGTTCGTAATTTCACAGTGATTGGTGTCAAAATTTCACATGGGTCGACCATGATTTGCCACCTATATTAGTACTAATTTTTTTTTCACATGGGACGGTGAACCCTTCTAGCATAAGAGTAGGTCCGCCAATGTATGAACCCCTACCTCACATTTTCAAGCCTCAACTTTTGAAGTGGTGGAGCTTAACGCCCTCACGTCCTTGCTATAACACGTCAGCTTACAAAATATAACGTGTATTGACTACATAATTAAACAATAATCATGTAACCAAATATACCTAAAAAGCCTCAGATGATGGCATGTCTTGATTGTATAAGTACACGTGTGTAAATCCATTACGTTACATGCTTAGATATTTCTTCAACAAGTTGATGAAATTGGTTATATAGTATGTAAAGAGTGCATGTGCACGACAAGAGTCCATATGGATAGCGCCTGTATACGGTGAGGGTGACAAGACCTTTATCCAATGGAAATGAAACTAAAGGTTCCAACGCACGTGATGGGACTCGTGTTGTAATAGGGATTACGGAAGGATTCTGGTATGTCAGTCGACATATGATGTACATATAACCACATTACTAGATCATGAGTAGTGAGGTGTTTTAGGGGTGGACCTATTGTATATTGAAAGGGGCGGCCGTCCACCTTAATTCTTTTTTAGTGTTACATATGCATGAAAATCTCGAGCATTCTCCATAAAATTTTGTGATTGCCACCCTTGAATTTTCAATATACATCAGGTAGAACAGCTAGAGTGAAGACAAAAGTGAAACTTATGAGATTTGAACTTTTCGAATCATCTGTTCTTGACTTCTATAACATTTTCATGAAAGAGAAACTTGTTGAAGAGACACGTGGCGCCCAGTCAGCAAAATGTAAGAATTTGTTTTTAGAGTGCAATGGTTTTGTAGCCTCTTCTTTGCCACGTCACAATTTTTATTATTTTCTTTTTATAATTATACTAAACAACTAAAAACCCATTAAATTAATTAATTAAATAAAAACACATTAAAATTAAAAAAGAAATAACCAGTTTTATTCGAGCTAGCCACGAGTCACAAGTTTCGAGTCACGAGCTTTTTGAGCAGCCCTATTTATGAGTGATGGGTTAATGTAAATCTAGTGATTTACTTTTAGTTAGTCTTAATTTTATTTTATAAACTTTTTTAGTTTTATACAATTGTATAAAGTTCTACATGTATTTTGTAAACATTTCTTGAATCTCTAAAACTTTGTTTAGTAAGTTTTTTTATTGTTACAAACTTTTGTTTAAACTTTAAGACCTGCAAGACTTCTACAAGTGTATCACCATACACCTTTTAACATATGCCAATCTCATGCTTTGTTGTATGATATTTGTTTGACTTAATCTTGGTCATTGATAAAAATGTCTAGTGGTTGGACGGTTGATAACACATTTAAACCATGACATTGATCGTGTTTGACCTATTACTCGTTATCATTATGTTGTTTGACCATAGGGCGATCTACGCACAAGCAGCACAACACAACTATGACATTAGTCAAGCGAGACATTGCTGCAAGCCTTTTTAAGGTTAAGGAACAACATATCCAAACCTTGCTCCTTTTTCGTATGCTTTTCCATGACTCTCCTTAGAATGTGTATCGCCTTAGAGTATACCTCTCTGACATAAATCCAATTTGGTTTATCGTTCCATTTTAAATCTAGCTTTAATTACATTTTCTCACAATCATATGAGATGACAAGGTAGTTTTATCCCTTATAACTACGTAGCATTGGGCGTATTTTTTGTTCTTGTATACAAGAACCAAGGCACTAATCCACCATTGATATGACATCTTTTTTTTTTAAAAAAAAATTGAAGATAATGTTAAACAAATTTGTTAATCATTGAACTCATTTATCTATAACACACTTCCACATCTTAACGGGTATTTTATCTGGTCCAACTGCCTTGCTTTTTTCATATTTCTAAAGGTTATTTTCACTTTTTTTCTTTTTTGTAATATTACAAGAATAACTGTTATTTTGTTGTCATCATTGGGTACTAAGGTTCTCATTTGCTTCTTAGCTTTGTATCGTGGCAACTTTATGTTATATGCTTATTTGGATACTATATTTTACATACGAATAAAAAGTTTTTAGAGTTGGGGGTCTCGTTATGGGCAACCTCTCTATCATTTAAAATAGATAAAATGTTTGTCATCATTCTACCCTTCATAGGCCCTATCAATAGCTTGCTATACGTGAGACTTTATTGAGTAGATTCGTTTCTTCCTTATTAAAAAAATATGTATTAGCTATGAAAAAACATTGCACGTGTACATTAACAATACAAAGGAAATCTATATTATATTATATTTAAAAGCATGTTGGTGTTGTGAGTGTAAAATAACTGTATCTAAATGTAGATATTGTTAAACAGGTTGTACTACTTATTCAAGCATGTTTTATGTTGCTATTATACAGTATACTCTTTATCCACGTATACCCTAACGTCAGAGCTATCACCACCACATATCTCAACATCATCAAAATTTTCACTGTCTTCCTTTTTTGTAACATCACGTAAATTTTGGGCCAAAAATGTCAATTTCTAAAGTTAAGGAACCAAATTCATCAAATTCCAAACTCAAGGGGCTAAAATGAAAATTCTGAATTTCCTGACCCATCGCGCTACGCGATGGATCAGAAGGAAGCCCCACCGCATACCGCGATGGGGTATCTGACACAACGTGACACGTGTGCCACGTGGCACACGGTGGCAACGTCTGTCGCCACCGTGTCGTCACGTGGCGCGGCGCCTACCACGTGTCGCCACGTGGCAGATCTAGTGTATGACCGGCCAGGCCTACGTCGCGGTACGCGACGGGCCAGCCAAGGGACCCATTGCGTACCGCGATGGGGTCCAAAATGGGCTCTATAAATAGCAGCCATGGGATTCATTCCCAACACACCAAATTTCACACTTTACTCTCTCTCTAACTTCTCTCTAAAACCCCGAGAACCCGACCCTCGATCCACCTCGAAATCCGTGCCCGATTCCTTGTTTTCCGTACCCAATACCTCGATAATCGTACCACTTCCCCACAACATTCTAATCAAGAAAGAGGTGCTGCCCCGACGTCCCGACGATCATCTCGAAGCACATGCTGTGAAGTGTTTGGTGTCTCGATAAGCGTGTCAAAGGGTTGATCAAGCGTATGTTGATAAGGAGGATAGAGTCGAAGTGCTGCCCGAGTGTGTAGGGAATATTAAGCCAAGAAAGGTAGGTATAATGCCCGAATAAAATAATAATAAAATATTGGAAAGGCTTAATACCCCAAGTCTAAGTTATTCTCGATAAACAAAGAAATATATAACAAAGAAAATAAAGAAAAGAAAATGAAATATATATGTATATATATATATATGTATATGATTATTCTTTGTTATAAAATATATTATTTAAGAATAATGAGTATTCTTAAATAATAAAGAAAAGAATACGTTTCTTAATGAAGAAGAAACGTATGGTTTTTATGAATAAACTAAAGGTTTATAAATATTACTTTTCAACTAAAGGTTTTAAACTAAAAAGAGATATTGAACTAAAGGTTCATCGAGATAAATAAGACTAAAGGTCTTAAGCCGGATCGTGTATCCGACTAACAAAAGTTATACTCGTACTATAGGTGCGAGATAGCAAGAGAAAGACTCACGGACAGTGTTGGAAGCCGATCCTATTGAAAAGGTGAATACGCCCCACTTTTACAAACTTGTTTTCAAACAAACAAACGTGTTATGTGTAAAACTTTACATGAGGCTACATGTCTCTGAAAACATTGTAAATAAGAGTATAAGCCTAGCCCTCAGACTGTGGTATACGTTTGTCTAGATCCTTACATATGTGGAACGCGGTGGGCACATCGGACCACGCTTGGTCACGACACGACCTCCAGCCACGATGGGCCAGACCTAAGTTATGTCCGAGTGAGACTGACCATGTGTATATTTATGGTACCAAAGTTATGTCGAAACGCTGCGGTGTTTTGCTGAGGTGACCTAGTGTAGAGACTCGAGTTTATGATGATTGTTTAACTTAACTATTCCTAAGCCAAGATGGGCCGAGGCTTACGTGGTCTCGAGGGGTAGTTAAGTAAAGAAAATATTTTTTCGTCAGCATATTCACCAGCATTCGTTGCTGACGTATTTTATAACATTTTGCAGGTAATCAAGATTAGAGCTTGTATGGACGAAGAAGCTCAAGAACCCGATGGCTCGGATAATTTTGTTTAAATATTAAAATATGATGGTTTTATAAAACTTATAAACAAGTAAATACTATACGAGACTTTCGTCTCGTCTTTTTGTATTGTAAATATTTATAATATCGATCCTTAAGTTTTTATAAAGTCTTCGACTAATAACCCGCTACTCTGATTTATATACAAATGTAGTACCAACTATTGATCACACTCTTAGGCCCGAAATTGGGAGTGTGACATTTTCCATCGTCTACCACCCCCACCAAAAAAAGAGAGGCGAGATACAGACCGGTGATGATGATACAAAGACCACTTCTGAATTTGAACTTAAAATAGCAGGTAAGTGTGTATGTACAAAACTAAGATATGGCCAACCAACATGGTTGCTCCAATAAACTAATAACCATATGAACACTTCTAACACAAACTAAACATGGCACCAACGTGGCCCACAGTAACGCGCTGGTACGATTACTTGTAATATTTAATATTTATTCCTCTTGTGCGTGATATCCATTACCAATATTTTATTTATGGCATGCATCATATGGTGTTAACGCCTAGACAAACTATTATTCTTTATTGTCGATAGTATTTCATGTAACATTCTTCATTGTCAGATTTATTATCCAATGACTTTCACTACTGGACAATCATTTTGCTTATATATACCTCTTAACCTCTTTATACCTCATGTTGATCACATATAACCTTACATCTAAAAGTCATGTTAATTTTGTTTCAAGAATTTCTACACGTGTCACAAATCATTTTCTCTTTAATCTTTAGTAACGATAATGTCACGGTTGTAAAAGCCGCTAGTTGTTGTCAACTCAGTCGACTGGGAAGCTGCAAGTACTCGGCCTAGGCGGTGTGTACTCGGAGATTACTTGTTGACTAATTGATGTCTACACGCGATTCTTATAACCATCATACTAACAAAAAAATTTCGCTTTAATTTGATTTTATAAATTTTAAACTGAAAAGTAGTTATTACATCGAAACAAAAGGTAAGCGAGCAACAAGTTACGCCACTATCCTTTTGAATTGCAAAACCAATATTTTAAAAACTACATTGGCTGATCTTGGAGTCCATTACTATGCATGACCCGCTGAACTCGGCTAAGCAACTCCACAACTTTAGGCACGGGGAACCTAAAAGTGTCAAAAGCAAAATGAATAAATACATACTGGTTGTCAAGACACATCTTTCATGTTTAGTCATCTTGCATGAAACAATTTTTAAAGCAGCTTGACCGACTGTGAAACCACTATTTCCTTCTATTCGTCCAAACACCAAAATGTCATCCGGTCGAAGAGATGATCTTCCCTCCATCATGTTAGTTAGAAAATTCATACGTGCTTCTTTCTTAACATAAATTCTTACCCGCTTGAATATGTCAAAGAACACATCCTTAACAAGATCGTGTCGATACTCGAACCCTAACAAGATACAATGTGTCATGTTTTGAACACCACCCATCAATTTTCCAAAAACCTAAAACAAGGTAACATTTACCTTTTACGATTTACAAACCCAAACAATATAACAAAAAAAGCCCATTCTATATCTTTTGTTAAATACAATTCGATACACTCAAGTCCATCATTCAACCCCCTTGTAAAACAAACAAACGAATGGTTCAAGAAGTATACACAATTCATAACACACAAAGAAACTCATTTCCATAAAACTCATTATTCTCATGTCCAAATCTCTCTAGTCCACTCTCGCCACCACAATGACCTTTTAATCCTCTAATAATAATAATCCCACACTCATATGTTCATCAACAACCTCTTACACACCACCACCGCCACCGTCATCATCCACCACCACCAACCACTCACACTTTCCGGCCATGAAGAAGGCCAAATCACAAGCCGTATCCATGGACAACAAACCCGGGTTCCAATCCCACCAGTTTGACGGCAATTCGGCTGCACCCGACCCGATGATCGTAGATCCGACTGATAACGAACCTGGACGACCCGGATTTACAGCCAATTTGGCTCGCAAAAAGGCCACGCCGCCGCAGCCTGCTAAGAAGCTTGTGATTAAGCTTGTTAAAGGTTGTAAATTTATCTTGTTTGGATTGAATTGAATTGAATTGAATTACTGGTTATCAGGGTTTGTGATGTGTAGACTGATTTGGGGTTTTTAGGGTATTAAGATTTAAGGCACTATGTATCAATTCACCTATGTTTATTTATACTTATACATAGTGTGTTAGTCGTATTAATTGAACAGAAGTTTATTGAATCTAAAACCCTAAAGGTTATAGTTGTCAAAGGTGTGACGGGCGAGTTGTGGGTTTAGTAAGTGTGGGGTTGAGATAGGTGAGGCGCGTAGAGTAAGCATACGAACCGTAGTTGTTAAAGGTGTAAGGTGCACTCAAGGTGTAAAGGGTGAGTTTTGGGCCTACGAGGCTAGGAGCAAGGCGTTTAGTAAGTGAGGGCTCGAGATAGGCAAGGCGCGTAGTATAAGATACGATTATGTTTTAGGCTTGTTTAAGGATAGTTTTTAAGATGGTTTCATGCTATTTTTGGATGTTTTAGATCAGTTTGCTTAGAATTTGCAGAATTTTGCTAAAACTTTCAGTATTTGGCCAGAATCTCACCTAAATCTGACCATAATCTGGCTGGAATCTTGCCGGATTGTCTGGATGGCAGGAAGGCGTGTTTCTTGCGTTTTGCTTTGCTTGAGGGCTTAGGCACATTTCCAAAGGGCTTTTGAGTTTTGACAACATAGCCTAAAACAATGTTGAGTTATTGATGCAGTTGTTGAAGCTTTTTCTGGCTTGAAGGGCTTTTGACAACATAGCCTAAAACAATGTTGAATATTTAATGCAGTTGTTGAAGCTTTTTGAATAAACAGCATGTCAAATTTATTTGCAAATGTTTTTTTTTAATATTTATTTGTATCTTCGTTATGATTGTTAAAAATATTTTATTTTTCTATTTTTCTTCTTAAAGCTAAACCAACCTTGCCTACAAACTTTGAGGAGAATACATGGGCGGTCTTGCAGTCAGCAATTAGTGCTATATTCTTGAAGCAGCCCGATCCTTGTGACTTGGAGAAGCTTTATCAAGTGAGTTGTACACACATGCTTCTTTCTTACTGTGAATTATCCTTTGGCCATGTATTGACCAAATGTTTTTATTTTTACAGGCGGTTAATGATCTTTGCCTCCACAAAATGGGAGGCAATCTTTATCAACGGATTGAAAGAGAATGTGAATCTCACATATCTACTGCTTTACAATCACTAGTTGGTCAAAGTGAAGACCTTGTGGTTTTCTTATCACTCGTGCACAAAACCTGGCAGGATTTTTGTGACCAAATGTTAATGATTCGTGGTATAGCGTTGTATCTTGACCGTACATATGTCAAACAAAGTCCATCTGTTAGGTCATTGTGGGACATGGGCCTTCAACTCTTTCGGAAGCATTTGAAACTAGCTTCAGAAGTTGAACACAAAACAGTCTTTGGTCTTCTGAAAATGATAGAAAGCGAGAGGTATAATATTATCGCTATATCTTTTTACAGATATACTTGATATGATTATTTATGTATATGTTATGACTGACAATACGCCCTGCTTGCGGTGCGCACATATAATGTATATATGTGTGAACCCTTGGGTGGGCAAAAGTAAAATTGCACTAATTTTTGACGTTATTTTACTAATCACGTGAAAATAACGTTAAAAGTGGCGGAAGGTTAATCAGGCATCATGTGGTGGCGTTGATAGCCGAAAGACAAGGGCACATGCACCAATCAGCCGGTGTCCCGATGATTGAGTGTTATGTGTCTTATATCCAAGGCTTGATTCAAAACTACTATCGAGCCGGGGGTCTCACCGGAAGCAGCCTCTCTATCCCTATGGGATAGAGGTAAGGCTGTCTACATCTTACCCTCCTCAAACCCTACCATAGCATTGCTATTGGTGGGATATACTGAGTACGATGATGATGATGATGATGATGATGATGATGTTATGACTGACAATCTAATATGTTTTTGTTTTACAATTTTTAGATTAGGTGAAGCGGTTGATAGAACACTTCTTAACCATCTGTTGAAGATGTTTACTGCTTTAGGCATTTATGCTGAGAGTTTTGAGAAACCATTCCTTGAATGTACATCAGAGTTTTATGCTGCTGAAGGAGTTAAATACATGCAACACTCTGATGTTCCAGATTATTTGAAGCACGTGGAGGTGTGCATCATTATCATTCTTCATATGTTCTTTTAAAAGTTATTTCATGTTTTATCTTTTTAATGGTGTTTATGAATGCGATTGCAGGTAAGGTTGCATGAAGAGCATGAGAGATGCGTACTGTATCTTGATGCTAGTACAAGAAAACCGCTGGTAGCAACTGCTGAAAGACAACTTCTTGAGCTTCATATATCTGCAATACTTGATAAGGCATGTTTTTTTTTAAACTTTTATTGCTCTCTGTAAGATAATTTTCAGTCAGTCACTGACTTTTTTTTATAACTTGGTATAGGGTTTCACGATGTTGATGGATGGAAGCCGAACTGAAGATCTTAAAAGGATGTATACACTTTTCTCTAGGGTTAACGCTCTTGAATCGTTACGACACGCCTTAAGTTCATACATCAGAAAAACAGGACAGGGGATTGTGACAGATGAAGAGAAGGACAAAGATATGGTGTCTTCTCTCTTGGTGTTTAAGGCTTCTCTTGATAAAATATGGGAAGAAAGCTTCTCGAAGAATGATGTTTTTAGCAACACAATTAAAGAAGCGTTTGAGTATCTAATTAATCTTCGTCAGGTACTGTTTATGTTATGATTTATAGCCAAAATCTGCAATTTCATATAAATCTTTTGTGGAAGTAACGGAGTAATAATGTGTTAATGTTCAGAACCGTCCTGCTGAATTGATTGCAAAGTTTTTGGATGAGAAGCTTCGTGCTGGGAATAAGGGTACATCTGAGGAAGAATTGGAGGGCACTCTTGATAAAGTTTTGGTTCTATTTAGATTTATACAGGTATCTAAAAAGTTGCAGTAAATTTTTTTTGAAACAAAGGCTCTTTTACTTTCACTTAATACTTTCATCTATATTTGTTTGATATTGTGATATAGGGTAAAGATGTGTTTGAAGCATTCTATAAGAAGGATCTTGCGAAAAGGCTTCTTATGGGGAAGAGTGCATCTATTGATGCCGAAAAGTCAATGATCTCCAAGGTTTATACTTTATAGTCTTTTATGTTTTTTTACCTGTTGTGTGACAAGTTTATCTTCTGAATTCTGATTATCAACTATTTGATCATTGTTTTAGTTGAAAACCGAATGCGGTAGCCAGTTTACCAACAAGCTTGAAGGAATGTTTAAGGTAAGTTTACTTGACTTTTTTTTTTAATTAAATAACATTTTGAGCATTCAATAAATAGGGCTGATTATTTTTATTTATTTTTCTAGGATATAGAGTTGTCCAAGGAGATTAATGAATCTTTCAAGCAATCATCTCAAGCTAGGACGAAACTGCCTTCAGGAATCGAGTTGAGTGTTCATGTTTTGACAACCGGGTATGTTTTGTCATTCTCCTTTTCTTGGGGAAAATAACAAAAAATATGATTTTTGTTGACATTTAATTTAACTTGGTAATTGAATACAGGTATTGGCCAACATACCCACCAATGGATGTCCGCCTTCCCCATGAATTGAATGTTTATCAGGTATGACATAATCACATAAATAAAACATTGTTCTATTTAATATTCAGTTCTTTTTAAATTACTTGTATAATTTTTGCAGGACATATTTAAAGAGTTCTACTTGAGCAAATATAGTGGTAGGCGATTAATGTGGCAAAATTCATTAGGTCACTGTGTTTTGAAAGCAGAATTTGCCAAGGGAAAGAAAGAATTGGCAGTTTCTTTATTTCAGGTCGGTTTATTTCTTCTTATTATTATTATTTATTATTATTATTATGTATTTGTTTATTGTTTTATTTAGTAAATGCTATAATATGTTTTCAGACTGTTGTTCTGATGCTGTTCAACGATGCACAAAAACTAAGTTTTGAAGATATTAAAGATGCTACTAGCATTGAGGACAAGGAATTAAGGAGAACCCTGCAGTCGCTTGCTTGTGGAAAAGTTCGTGTTCTTCAAAAGGTGGTTTATTTATTTATGTATTAATAAAAAATTGATTTGTTTTCCATAATTTGTTACCCTTAGAAACATTAAATAATCTTGATGTTTTACTCAGATACCGAAAGGTAGGGAAGTGGATGATCATGATACTTTCTTGTTCAATGATGCGTTTACTGCTCCTCTTTATCGTATAAAGGTAAACCATACACTAAAATTAAGTGTCATGTACAGTCGTACACAGTTAAGTTTGTGACTGTTTAATGATGAATTTAATCGTGTGTATACAGGTTAATGCTATCCAGTTGAAGGAAACTGTGGAAGAAAACGCAAGCACCACCGAAAGAGTATTCCAAGATCGTCAATATCAGGCAAATTAATAATTTCTTATGCAATCATATTAGCATTACTTTTCCATAATTAAAGCCCTGATAATAATAATAATATATTGCAGGTTGATGCTGCTATTGTTCGGATAATGAAGACTAGGAAAATGCTGTCTCACACGCTTCTGATAACCGAACTCTTTCAGCAGGTAACCATTATCCTTGATAAAGAAAATGATGCTTTTAATGCACAGATATAATATTTTGTTTTGTTGGAACAGTTGAAGTTTCCTATAAAACCAGTTGACTTGAAGAAGAGGATAGAGAGCTTAATTGACAGGGAATACTTGGAGAGAGATAAGAATAATCCTCAGATATACAACTATTTAGCCTGAAAGATGAATGAAGTTAGAGTGTTGGATATTTATAATTTCCTTGTCAGTTTATTATGTAAAGAAAGTGATGTCATAGCTTTTGTTTTCATTGTAAAAAAAAGCCTAAAGTCTTGCTTTGCTTTCTTGCTTCTGTTGTAGTATTCTTAAGACACAATAACTCTTTTAACACTACACTTGAGACTTAAGAGAGCATGTTTTGTTTTAACACTACACTGGACTCATAGGTCTGAAAATTGGATGTCTGGTTCATGTGCTTTGTTGTTTTAAAATTTACAGAGAAAAAAGTAGTCAGGTTATACTAGCCGTGTTGCGGCGGCATACGGAAGTTCATTCGGTTGGTATGGGTTAAATACGACTGCGGCACATATCAACGCTATAAACGACACTCCTCTAACTTAATATAAAAGAAATGTAACTTATGATCAAAACCACACGAAGTCGGACGGTTGGTATTGGTTTGCTCCACTACCGTACATGTACTAAACACGGAAATTAAATTAGTAACGCCTATAATGCTTGTATAACTTATAATACAAATGAATAACATATTTAAAACAACGTTTATTTAGTCTTACACGTTGCAGCGGGGAGTCCACACGAATTGAGTTGGTTTCGGTTACGTTTATTACAGTAGCAGAACTAAAACGAAATATTTACATATTTAAAGGAAAAAAATAAAACACTAAATATTATTATACAAGTTAACTGTTTTAGCTATTGGCCATTGGCTATCATTATAAGAAACAAAACTACAATTGTTTTATCTATAGTTATATATCTATAGTTATAAGAAACAAAACTATAATTGTTTTATCTATAGTTATATAATTTTATGTCAAACCTAAAAGATAATGTCCATGAGGGTTCGAACTTCCGCAACTAACGAAACAACTTGAACTTAAAACCATAAGAAAAACATAAGACCATTATACTATGTTGGTAAATGGCTAGCTAAAAACAACTTCCGTGGCACCGCAATATTCTTGGGAAAATCCATATGAACAATTAACATTCCGTATTAAAAAGACTCACTCAAGTATTTTGGGTTGTTTCACACGTCATTTGAAAAAGTACATAATATACACAAGGGGTCTTGATAAAAGAACACCCATCCTCAATTACTAAATCAGAACCCATTTATTATACAAGCCATTCTATCTTATATACTTACTACCGTCTGGGTCTGGTATACTATTACTAATACATGTGTAAACTGCAAAAAGATGTAGATGAGAAGATGATTAATCGTTTTGAAGTGTAGGATGAGACTGCTAATTATAGCTTGAATGATTTCACTATAAAAACAACTTTTCATGGGTACGGACCATATTTAATGTGGTTCGCCCTGAGAGAACGATGACTTCGCTTAGCCATGAGTTCACAAACTCTGGCTCAATATTTAGCATTAATACTAGTAACGGGAACCTTTGAGGTTCCGTCTTCAACTTCCATTTTCATTCTATACACGAATCATCATCATCATCATCATCATCATCATCATCATCATCATCATCATCATCCTACTCAGTATATCCCACCAATAGCAAAGCTATGGTAGGGTCTGAGGAGGGTAAGATGTAGACAGCCTTACCTCTACCCCATAGGGATAGAGAGGCTGCTTCCGGTGAGACCCCGGCTCGATAGTAGTTTTGCATCAAGCCTTGGACATAAGACACATAGCACTCAATCATCGGGACACCGGCTGATCGGTGCATGTACCCTTGTCTTTCGGCTATACATGAATAATAATAGATACACTATATACACTATACGGTGTTGTGTCATGAGTGATGTGTTCTATAAATTTTTTCTCTACGTTTACTACATTAAATAAAATGGTTATTTTCATTATCTTTTGTTACTATAATTATTTGCATCACCACCTAAGAGTATTTGTATGTGTAGATAACTAAAAGGAGTGAGGGTCACACTAATGCTAAGTAGTAACAATGTTTAAAAGGCAATTTAAAAATTGGTTTATTCAGATCAGTAGGTTCTTTATCCCACCATATCCAAAGAAACCATTGCAAGCAAGCATATATTCTTATCTTTGAAACTGCATGTGGAATCCAAAACCTTGTTTCAGAGATTTCATTTACAGTTCTGTGAACTTGCAACAATGTTTGTTTTCAACTGCAATTTGTGTTACATATGTAACTCTAGTTTCTAAAATATTTATCCAAATTAAATTCAATTTCAACCATGTTGCCAGAAAATTGCACATATCATCTCATCATTCTATTCTACAAAATCAAATAATCTATCATCCAAAATAGTAGCATGGATTGATGCTCTAGGTTTTTCCAGCTTCTCAATTTCTTATGGCATGTTTAATCATCATCAACAACCAAACAAATTTCATCATTTTCATACTTAAGATATCTAGATAAAAGATTTTGATTTTATTTATTGTAAAGTGAACTGAATGAACATGAACGGGGGCATGTTCATACTAGTTCATTTAACTTTAACCGCACATGAACATGGATATGAACATATAATCAAACAAATAATTTTGTTCATATTCGTTCACTTATAAGAAAATGGTCATGTTTGTGTACATTCATGTTTGTTCGTTTAAAACCTAAACGAACAATGCACGAACATAAACATACAAACTTAACCGAATATAACTAAAACAATACAAGATTCAAAACTGAGATATATATCCAGAAAGAAAGCATCATCACATAACATATAAAATTCTAAAATCATGTCAAATTACCCTTTATAACATGCAGAATTAAACAAATCTCAACATAATGATAATAATAATAATAATAAGATCATAAAATTCAAACAAAGACATAATGAATCAATCAAACAACTTTGGACGTGGAATCAACCGCAACAATGGGATCCGAAGGCGTGGGATTCGGATTGAGAGGTAGACGAGGATCATCGTCATCAGGATCATAATCCGGATTGAGATTACGATCAATGGCTTCACGGCCTCTCTCGAGGCAAGGCTGGCAGGCGATTTCGACGGTGATCCAGCCTAATGCCAAAGCTGCCATGGCTATCAGTGATGCTGTTAATGCCCCCATTGATGGTGATGTTATTGATGATTATGATGAATATTTCTTCTTGTCTAGTGTCAGTGAAACACGTGGAAAACTATGATTGATTTGTACGTGAAGAGAGGAGTTTTTACGTAGGAAAGGAATTATTATTAAGAATCGGACAGATTTTGTCTAGGTAAGAACTGGTCGGTACAACTAAATATATATAAATATGTAACGTTGTTTTAATGAAAAATTTAAGGATTATTGTTTTGGACAAAATATAGAAGGGTATTTTGGTATACGTACTTTGTTACTTATATTATAATAGTAAGAAAATTTTAAAGCTAAGAACATTTACATCCTACCCATTAAATTATATGAGTGGGGTTTTTATACTTTAGAAAGTTGTTTAGGACGTTATGAGTAGACGAAAGAGAAAACACAGTGAGTTTTTGTATATTTGAAAAGTTCTTTTAGCACTTTATAAAATTTTTAATATTTTTTTAAATGGTTGTGACTGAAGAAGAGATAATGTAATGATAAATGTATAAAAAGTATTAATTAATTGTAAGGAATGAAATAAAGTAGTGATTTATAGTGTACTTTTAGATTTAGAGATATCGGACATGATGTGAACGCTTTAAGTTGCCAAAATAGAATATATCTGAATGTTTTTTTTAAAACGAATATATATCTGAATGTGAATTATAGTTATTGTTTGGTAATAATTTTTTTTAATTTATATAAATTAAACGATTATATTATATAGTGGTTTAGTCTACGTGAATCAATCAAAATTTACTTTTCATTTTCTTTTCATTTTAATGCACCTCACTAACAAGCTACTGAACCGACAACATTATGACATGTCATCGAAATCTGGTTGACCAAAAATCTCATCAAATTAATGATTACAACTCTGGGGATCAACGAGTTTTAGCATGATTTTGGAAAAATCCTGTTCAAGTTAATATTTTGTTGATTTCAACCAGTCAAATAGATATTTTAGTCATTTCCTCTTCTTAAAAAAAATAATAAAAATTGTTCAACATCAATTATCCAATTATCAATGCATCCACATTTCACAATGCGCATTGTTCATCTCGGATTCTCGGTGTTTCATTCCACAAGGCCTAGAGGCAGCCCGTTAGGTCTGGGCTTGAGTCAATGAGGCTTACACTCACAGCTTACACATCCAAGTATCCAACTAAACTGAATGAACTAATAAGTAAGTGGGCTCACTGAAGATGAACCATTAATTTGGGTTGGCCCGTATAGTTGATAAATGTTTTAAACTTTAAACTTTAAAGTATACCAATAAAAATATCTAAGTTTAATGTCACGGAGCTAACCCTTTGACTCCGTGTGGCGCCCGAAGGCCAGCCAATCGGTCCGCTCATAATCAGGGCTTGCTGGTTTCGTCCTGCCTTGGACTCATCAGGCGAGCGGCAACAGCTCGCAACCAACGATGCGTTCGTCGTGCAAGCACAACTAGGCATGTACGCCTTCCTTCCCGCTGAGGCCGTGTCCAATGAAGTCCGGGACGAGCCAACAAACCCAAGCGTTTCAACACAATTCAAACATCTCGATCTTCAAATATTTAATCCGTGACATTAAGCTATCATAATTTTAAAATGTTGGTTTCTCATATGCAGAACTAAATTTGGCTGTAGATTAGTGTAGAACCAAATTTGGCTTATAAAAAATTGATTTTTAACAAACAAATTCTTCAATTTTAATAAATATCCTTTTATTTTTAATTAGAAGTAAGAAGAAAAAAAAAAGAAGACGTCTTGAAGCTTTGGGTGAAGCTTCAATGAGAATGTAGAAAAGTTGTTAAACGATGCATGAAAGAAAAGCATCTTCTCTCTCTATGAAATATCCTTTCATATATTTTTAAAAGTTTCATATCACATTTACACTTTATTGCATTATATATTCCTCCCAACATATTAATATTATATTATAATTTTCATCATTCCATAATTATTCGGGAATTGCATATAATAATAATAATAACAATAGAGAATCCTTACAATGTAATGGATAAAGGAAATTTTGATTTAAATAATCTCATCTATTGACTATTGGCAATAACAGTTCTAACTAATGAAAAAGTTGAGTTTTCCGGCGAAAAAGGATTTGTCGGCCAAAAACGTGTTCTCAGCGACTAACGGCGTTCGGGTTCTGTTAGTAGTGGATCATTGGGAGTGTCAACAAGCATTTCGTTAGTTGAGACTGTTATTTCCCAATAGTTTGAATTATTTGAATCCAGTTTTCCATAGAGAAAATATGTTAGCGAAATCAACTCATGGTGATTAAATAGACTTATGTATTATATTCAGATAATCTAATTATATAGCCAATGAGCTTTAGCTCAATTAGCATAGGAGGAGAAGTGAAAATTTGGGGCGAACACCGCAAGGTCTCAAATTCGAACCCAATGTCAACCGGGTTTATCGCTGTGGGCTTCCGGGCGACAGGTTTTCTCAGAATAGGAGATGATGGGTTAGGGCTATACAACGATGTGTGCAATTGCGAGTGTATAGAGTCGCCTTTTACCAATAAGTTACGCTGGGTAGCCGGTCTTTATTCATCGATCGCTCAAACGAAAATCTAATATATATGTTTACACAAGGTAAGGTTGTGTATTTTTCAGTGTTTATTGGAAATTTATGTATGAAAATAATGAAAGATATATCAAAGCAAGACCATTCTTGATATGACAAGAACAAATATAATTATAGGGTTTATATGTTTCCCTTTTCAGTAATGGCTTCTCATTTCTAGAGCGATTTCACTTCCTTGCGTTCTTGAGTCACCATTATCATGCAAACATATAGTTTTTTAGTTATTCTATTATTAATGTTACAAATAATTGTAATCAACTTAAAGTATGGCATGATTCATGTGTGAACGAATTGTATTCAGTTATTCACACAATAGATTGAATTCTGCTGTTTAAAAAGCAAAAGGTAGATTAAATTCTATTCACACAACACCGACTAAAGTCAACACTTACTCATCAATTGTTTTTAAGTTGGGCCTATAATTGTCTTTTAAGTTGGTGTTATGCTAAATGATATGGCCATATGGGAGTAGGGATGGCAAAAAGCCCGAGCACGACGGGTATACCTGAAACCCGAAATATATGGGACGGGTATACCCGAGGCCCGACGGGTATGGGCCGGGTATGGGATTAGGATTTAAAAATTTTCGCGGGTACGGGCCGGGTATGGGATTAGATGATACCCGAATACACATACCCATTTACCCGAACCATATACCCAAAAAATTCTTTGTATTTCATAGGTTGTGAAGCATATATATAGAAAATTATATAAAAATTATAATGATATTATATATTTATTGTCATTCTTTTATAGATTTTTATAGATGTAGTGCATTATATTTAAATTTGTAAGAATTGCTGTATGAATAAATGGTAAAAGATAATTATAATGATTAAAAATATGTACTTGAAAGTCCAAACGGGTATACCCGATACCCTCGGGTATGCCCGATACCCGACGGTTAATTACCCGACAAATACCCGACGGGTAATGGGCCGGGTATGGGACACGGTTTTACAAACGGGTACGGGTATGAGATTACCAATACCCGGCCAGAACCTGGCCCGTTGCCATCCCTATATGGGAGTGATGATTAAGATTTTATGTTGTTGGTTTTGAAATTTGACTCGAAGGTTTTCATATAGTGATGAATTTTCTCTTTGATAGCATTCCTGAGTTAGTAAGGCCAAGAGAGCGCTAAAATCAGTATAGATGGTTGACATTTGATCTTAGTAAAGATTATTCGGGTATTAGGGATAGTTTCAAACGTTGTTTAAAAAGTCAGTCTATAATCTCTTAGCTATCCAAATGTGATCATTTAATATTCAATTAATTACCTTAATCTGTTAATTTTATGGATTAATCTAACAATATATCCACAACGATTTAATATTCTTTGCTGCTACAGTCACTATTTTGGTGGGGGTGGTCATGGAGGTTTTCCAAAAGGGGGGGCCATGGCTCGAGTCTTGAAATGTGAAATTTTGCCAGTATGCTTTATATAATTAGGAGTATTGGTTATTAAAAAAAATCTTTATTGCCGATTAAAAAAATCAATAAAAAGTAGAGACCTATTTCCGCAATAGTTTTAACCCTTCTTTATGGTTTAATGTGTCGATAATATATTACTACTGTTACTGTAATAGTTATTGTTGTTGTTACTTTATCTCCGTCATTATTGTAATTAAAATCATTATTAGTGTTACACTTAATAGTAATATTATTGTATTTCTCTGGTTTATTATTATTACTTAATACATTCGTTTGAACCTCGAGTCCACCCGAATTTTTATCTTACCGTGTGCTACGCAAGAGAGTTATGCTCTTGTGATAACAGCCAGCGGTATGGTTAATTAGCTAATACATAAAAGCAACATTAAAATGTAGATAAGTTAAGTAAACAAATTAAAAACATAATGGACACACCATACGTTCTAGCTATATATTTCAAGTTATAGACTCATTAGGGTGTGAGCGCGCCAAATTGCTTGTAAACTATTTGATCGAGTTGAAGTGTTAAATGATATAATATGAATTACAGCAAAAAAAAAAAAACCTTTTTATAAATGAGCCTGAGCGTAAGCTTACTTATCGAGCTAGAGTAGCTAGGATAACGTTATTTTTAGAATTTACATTATATATATGTGTGTGTGTTTTTGTGCGCGCACATGCACACATGGTACTATTTTTATGCATCACTATATATAAAAATAACGGTAAATGTAGATAGATCAATTAATAAATGAGACGAGTGGAGCTTGAGTTTCAAAACTTAACTACTTACAATCCGATCTCAAGATTTAGAAATAGAGCTTGAAACAAGCCGAGGTTGATCATATACGAGCTTCAGCTCAGTTGCCTAAAACTAATAATCAAAGATTAAGCAAATGCAAGACACCACACTATTAATTATTTTTCGCAATTAGTCTTGCTGAAAAAAGTAAACATTAGGCTATGACCATGTGTCATACATTATTTTTTTCATTCTCCATCATTTATCATGTCAATACCAAGTTAGCTTTTTATTAGTCAATCAACCTCACCACTCAATCATGTTATATTTCATTTTCCATCATTCCATTTTGTTATATCAAACAGAAAAGATCTCGTCAAACGATATTGTCGAAGATCTCGTCAAACGATAAATAACAATTAACAACCCCAAATCCAACAAATGATGCCTTTATCCATGGATGATGCTTAGGACCAACAACTAAATCCCCGACACCCATATCTACACTGTTGATGGCAATACAACAAATGAACAACATTTAATACAACTAAGATGACACATATGAAGAGGTATATATGGTATCTCTTCTCGTCAAAGATACAAATTTAAATCATTAGAGCTACTAATGCGTTAAAACATTTATTTCTTGTGTTTCTTCATCCCAACAAATACTTATCTTCACACCAAAGGTAGGTTACAGTTAAACCCTCTGGTTCTCTTTGCTACGATACTACCGATGCTACTTCTGGTCCCTAGCCACCAGCTTGTACGCCTCTGGCATGTCTCTTGCTGAATTGGTATGGTTGGCTGAAACGTTGTATAAAAATGTTCTTTAAAGGTTACTAGACTTAAGTAGCAGTAGAAATTTGGTTACTGAAGGGTTTGTACACTACTGAACAAATAAACAGGAAATTTTTAATTATTTTTATCTTTGGGGGGGGGGGGGGGGGGGAACAGACGTCCCGGATCCCGTCAAAGAAATTCCCTTGGCAATAATTGTGTCTTGTCATTGGCTATAAGGCATGAAGATCATTGATTCGGCAACTGCCAACAACGAACAACGTATCAACCTTTTGATTTCGACAAATTGTGTGATCAAGAACCTTAAAAAATATTCCTTTGTTCCATGATTGGAAATCTCATTTAACTATTATATATAAGATAAAGTGAATAACTTGTTTTGGGTGCTAACCATGTGGTCTCATTTCTACCGCTTGCTCCAAAAGCAAGGATGCACCAAAATATAGTCCCGGCACTTATTTGGGATTGGATTATTGGTAGCATATAGTATTCTATTATTATATTATCCAACCATTATAAATGAATATTAGTAATTTTGATGTCATCAAGCTATTTGGAGTAATCAGTATTTATTTATAAACTCAACAAGAAATCATAAAATATTGATACAAGTTAGAAAGGTGAAATGCACGGCTGTTTATAGTTATTATGATTTCAATACTAAAGAACTTATAAGTTCTTAGGGTATCAAGGGGATAGCAGCCCCTTGACGGTCAAGAGGCAGACCCCTTGTGGGGTCCAAAGGGCAACACCCCTCACTCGAGCAAATCAACGAAAATGAGTTTGAAATTGACGATTAGTGGAAAAATGGTTTGGGAGTTGATGGTTGGTTTGAATGGCAAATGAGTAGCAGTTGATCAATTGCATTGGCAACGAACCAGTGGCAACTGTTCGTAATTAGCAAGGTATTATCATTCGAAAGCATCACATTCGAAAACATTTTATAAATAAAAGTTATAGAAATAATTATTATTTAATAGGAAAGAGAGGTGAGAAACAAAAAATTATAAAAATAATTAAAGAAATATGTATAATTAATAGGGAGAAAGACAAGAAATTAAAGGTAAGAATACAATAGAGTTATACGTGACAAAAAAACTTAGCTTATATTACTCTTGACTGAAACAAGCTAGCGTGATTCATAATTACTTATGAAGACCGTTAAATTTGTATTTATACTTTAAGTTTAAGTTCAAAGAACCGAAATAATGAGAACTTAAGAGACAACTAGCAGAAATATCACATAACCACATATGAATTAAAATACAGAAACAACAAAAACATGGTACAACTAGAGAGGTAACATGTGCGGGGTCTGTTTGGTGCATTTCATTATTATGGCTGGTAACATGCAAAGAGACCAAGATTGTGAGTGATGGAAAGTTGAGTTTTAGCTAGTGGCTATGGAAACCTGATGAATAACTACTCGTGAACCACTTGCAAAGAGTTGACACAATGATAGGCCAAAAAGGTCCTTTCCACATACCCAGTCTGATAGCCAGTGCCTTGTTTATGGAGACAAATATTGTACCATTATCTCATAGCCGTCCCAAAACTCACACAGGGCTCGACAAGTGATGGACCCAAAAAAATTTTCACAGGGTTAAGAACTTTTTGATCGGTTGTCGATATATTAATTTTTTTCGGTTCATCTGGGTCGGGTCAGTCAAATAACATAATAAAAAAGATAAACAAAATTACGTCAATCACGTGGACCAAGACGTAAAGGCCCTGGGCCCTGAGCCAAGACGTAAAGGTGCACAAACTCGAAGTAAAATAAAGAAATTACTCTAAATGTTGTAAACTGAAGTAAATTAAATAACCTAATATAGAACATATTAATAAAGTAGTGAAAACTGGAGTAAATAAAAGATTTATTATAAAATGTTGTAATTTTTATCTTTATATACTAAAAGCAGTAAGCTAAAATAATGTTATTAAGGTATATTGGTTTTTAATACTTCAAACTTTCAATCGCCGGCTGATAACGTTACCAACTTTTGATATATATGTTACCCATCGCTCCCAACTTTCACCCAATCCCGAACTTAACGAACCATAACTCCGTTAGTTTTCTTAAAACATTTTGTTGTAAATTATTCAGAAGTATCCTACACATTTTTGAGAAAATTTATAATATAAAAAAAAAAATACTAAACATTTTGTTTGAGATATGACATTTTCCACACATTTCCGATAAAAATGACATAAAAACTTAAAACATTTTGTCGGAAATGGGTCGGAATTTTTCTATGCATTTTGAAGAAAGTTCCGTTATGTCATTATTTGACCGATATATTATTGCTAAACTAGAGTTTTCCACACGTTTTCAAAAAGGTTATGTCTGAATTTGATTGGTGTATTTGTGCTTTCAATTAGAGTTTCCGGTTCGTTGGTATATGGACCAATCTTTTTCGTTAGATATTTTTCTTTCATAGAAAATGTCAAATCTCTTTCTGGTGAAATATAGAGGAAAGTTTGCTTTTCTTTCTTGGTCAGCACTCAGCAGATATTGGACATCATTTGAGCCCATTTGGCTCCACTTAGAGCGAATAGGCACAACTGCACAAGCACCATTGTGTAAAATATTTTCCTTTTTCCATCTCACCGGTTGAGCCCATTTTGTTTTACCAACTACACCTAGAGGTGCACAAAATCAATCGGGTTTTACAAACACACAGTTTCAGATATACAACCGGGTTCGGGTATGATCAGATATTAGCAGTGCTCGGGTTAGGCTCATGTCCGGTATTGTGTCTAAAAACCATACTTTATACATCGGGTTCGGGGGTATAGAACCGGGTATTTAAATACTATATTTTCAAGTTTTTTTTTCCGTGTATTTTCAGGTATATTAGATTTAAAGGGTTGCGCCTTTTAGAGGTATTTTTTGGATAAATTCGGGTATAGGCCAGGTATTTGAAAAACCTAGTTCCAGGTATGGAACCGATTCCGGTTTTCGAGTATTATCGGGTATAAATCGGTTCGGGTACGAGTTTTGGTACAGAAATGCATATCTTATCCGCACCATAGGGATATGGTCAGGTGCGGGTTCGAGTATTAAAATCCCGGGTATAAAAAAACCGGTTTCGAGGTTTTTTCCGAGTCCGGTTCCGAATTCAGGTTTTTTTGTACACTTCTAACTACTCCATCATGTTAGATTTTTTATACTTCATGATAAAAAAAAATAAATATTATATTTTTAAAATTCTTGATCTATTTAACAGAGTTTTGACATGCTATTAGGCGTTTATGGTAGGGGCATTCAATATTCAGTTTGATATTGAATTCAAAATTGAATTTGAATATACTTAGTTGGAATTCAATTCAAATTCGAATTCGAAGGAAATCATTCGATTCTAATTCTATTCGATTCGAATCCAAGTTCAAAAATTAAAAATCAAACAATTCAATTAAGTTAATTAAGAAATTCAAATTCGATTCATTAAACATCTCTATTTTGTAGTTACAATTTTCATGATCATAAAAAAAAATTAAAATTGAAAATACTCATTATCATATTTTACTATAAAAATATTAAGGTAGAAGAGTAAGAATCTTTCTCCTTTTACACACAACACTAGTCCCATTTTCTAATTCCTTTTTAACTAACTAACCTCACCACTCACACTCCTAAACACAATGGTCTACAAACATATATTGTCTATGTCATATGTCATATAATTTACACGTGGTCTTCTCTTTTGTTGTCTCCTATGGACCCCACCAACCTCTATTTATTACCCCTCTCATTCTCCACCCTCCTCACACTCCATCCTCTCTCCTTCAAAATTAACATTCAACAAACTTAATTTCTTCATATTAATAATAATAATATTAATATTAACCAATGGCTACAAACCCTTATACACCATCCTTACTCCCACCTTCTTTCTCATCCAAAATCAAACACCAAACATCCATCAAATCATGCAAACCTTCAAGAAAAAAACACGCAATCAATTGTGCAGCGTTACAATCCTCCTCACTACTTCATTTCCCACAATCAATTAACCACACTGAACACCATCATCCATTACAATGGAACTTCCTACAACGAGCCGCAGCAACCGCATTAGACATGTTCGAATCCGCTTTAATATCAAGCGAAAGC
Organism: Bidens hawaiensis; assembly: GCF_021521415.1. Lineage (NCBI taxonomy): Eukaryota > Viridiplantae > Streptophyta > Magnoliopsida > Asterales > Asteraceae > Bidens > Bidens hawaiensis. The sequence goes on along the minus strand of NW_027499190.1, from coordinate 44,574 downwards.
AACACTCCTCTACCCAAAACATCCGACCCGAGGGTACAAATATCAGGAAACTACGCACCCGTGCCAGAACAATCAGTCAAGCATAATTTAAGCGTTTCTGGATCCATACCTACTTGTGTTAAGGGAACATACGTAAGAAACGGAGCCAACCCGCTTTTCGAACCCGTAGCGGGACACCATCTGTTTGATGGTGACGGTATGGTTCATGCGGTTACATTTGACGATAACTCGGTTAGTTACTCGTGTAAATTAACTCAAACAAGCCGACTAGTACAAGAAAAAGAGCTCGGGCGCCCGGTTTCCCCGAAAGCTATTGGCGAGCTTCATGGACATTCGGGTGTGGCTCGGTTAGCTTTGTTTTACGCTCGGTCGGTATTGGGTCTAGTTCATAATGATAAAGGTATGGGCGTTGCGAACGCGGGTTTGGTTTATTTTAATAACCGGTTACTCGCTATGTCCGAAGATGATTTGCCGTATCATATTAAGATTACGCCGTCTTCGGACATAGAGACAGTCGGACGGTATGATTTTTCGGAGCAATTAACGTCTACAATGATCGCTCACCCGAAGATTGATCCGGTTACCGGAGAAATGTTCGCATTGAGCTACGACGTTGTACAAAAGCCGTATCTTAAGTACTTTAAGTTTACGAAAGACGGGAGGAAGTCCGGAGACATTGAAATCTTGTTGGACGTGCCGACGATGATGCATGATTTCGCAATCACGGAAAACTATGTAATTGTTCCGGATCAACAGGTAGTGTTTAAGTTACATAAAAGGTGGGTCCCCTGTGATTTATGATAAAAATAAAATGTCACGGTTTGGGATATTATCGAAAACCGCGACATCGTCAGATGACATGATTTGGGTTGACTCGGAGGAAACTTTTTGTTTCCATTTATGGAATGCTTGGGAAGAACCCGAGACTGACGAAGTTGTCGTCATCGGGTCATGCATGACTCCCCCGGACTCAATTTTCAACGAGTCCGAGGAGAATCTGGAAAGCATAATTCGGATAAATTTAAAAACGCGCAAATCTACAAAACGCCGAATTATTCAACAATCCGAACAAGTCAACCTAGAAGCGGGTATGGTGAACCGAGACAAACTAGGTCGCAAAACGCAGTTTGCGTACCTAGCCATTGCCGAACCATGGCCTAAAGTTTCGGGTTTTGCGAAGGTGGACTTGGTTAGCGGCAACATTAAGAAGTATTTATACGGCGAAAACAGGTACGGCGGCGAGCCATTTTTCCTTCCGAGTGATCCGAACTCTGAAAATGAAGATGATGGTTATGTTTTAGCATTTGTTCATGATGAGAAGACATGGAAATCAGAGTTACAAATAATAAATGCTATGACTATGGAAATGGAAGCTTGTGTTAAACTGCCTACAAGGGTTCCATATGGATTTCATGGGACTTTCATAAGCTCAAAGGATTTGGCACAACAAGCATAATATATTAAAACATGTATGTTATGCATATACACATACATTTATAATGTATAGTGGTTAGAAGTAATTAAGGTTAGAACTAATTAAGAAGATATGCCTGAGGGATTGTGGCTCACATCCCCGGAGTCTTCTTAAGATTGTTGATTCATAGGTTATTTTTTATTTTGTTTATTAATTTTTAGGTTGTATGGTTTGTGGAGGAACCAAGCTTGTAGCTTTTGGACTGAAGCTCAGCTGGTTTCTGATGTTATCTGGCTTCAATGATTGAAAAATACACTGTTTTTGAGAAATTTGTTGTAATGTGTAATTAACCAATAGTCTTGGCTTTTTAATTTCTTTTTTTTCTCATATATTGTCACCTTTTACTTTCTAATCTCTAATCTTTTGAGATGGGAATTCTTTATAGTTGAGGCCTAAAAGCATGCAATGTTTGTAATCCATAGTATTTTTTTTTTCGTTGAGAGTATCCTAACAAGCGGCCATAAACAATGATTTTATCTAATCATATGTAGAGATATTTATAATGCATCTAATTATACCATCTAATGTGATTTTTTAATAACTAATACCGAAGTCACAATAATTAGTGCACATGGTTTTGCCACAATTTATGTTAAGATACCCAAAAGCTTTATAAAAACATGATTTTTAATCTTTTGACGAATTAAGTTGTGATTTGAAATTATCTTAAAAGACTTTTTTTTTGTATCAATTAACTCATACACATTCTATAATTTCAATCTAGGTTGGTTGGTGCAAGTGGAGAGCAATCATCGAGTTTTCTACTGTAGAAAGTTTCCAACTAAATTCAATTTTATAAGGTTATAGTTAGACCGGCTATGTTATATGAGAGAGATTGTTCGGTCATCAAGAAAACACAAGTACACAAGATGGAAGTATCAAAGATAAGGCTAGTGAGGTAGATGTGTATGCACACAAGGCTAGACATAATAAAAAGTAAGGTTTTTAGAAAAAAAAAGGGTCAGGATTCGCTATAATATATCATCTAAGATTAAGGGAAGAAAATTGAGATGATTTAGACATGTGAAAAGAAGACATATGACAAGGCCATGTAAAGCATTAGGAACCCTAACTATGTGATGGGGGTGGAAGAATATAGGCAAGCATACGTTGATGTGGGCTGAATGGATCATGCATGATTTACTAGTAATTTGCATATCTCTAATGACATGGTTCAAGATAAGAGTTTGTGTAAATGTAAGATTAACTTTAAGGATTTTAATGGAGGGTACAAATGTGTCATTGATATGCCATAGTAGCTTAGATTTTTTTACACTTTAGTTGAATATATTTTATTAACATGAGAGTGGCTTCTTGTATTTATGTATATATATTTTCTTATAATGTAGTTATTTCTCTATACTTATACCATGTTATTCATTACTGCTTTTGTTATTGGCAACCTTTTTGCTTATATATCTTCTGTATAGTTATTATCTGTTGTGTTTTAGAGTTGAGGTTTGTTATAGAAACAACCTCTCTATCCTCAAGAATGGATGTAAGGTTTACCTACCATTCATCCTTTAAAAGACACTACCATTTGCTAGCTAAGATGAAATCACCTTTTATTATTATTATTATGTTAACAATGTTTGTAACAACTCTCAATATCTGAATACGCCTTCCTGAGACGGAATGTTAATCGTCCATATTGATTTTGACGCTTTAGATCACCTAACTCACCCAATAACACCATCAAAGAGGAAACCCATCACAATAGAAAAACCTCCCTTGATCGAGTCCGGTTTTGAACTTAATATCATAAGATCTCAAGTCTTAAGACCATGAGGCCAAGTGCATGAAATAAACAATAAACCTTTATAAACTTCAAAAACTATGGAATTAACTTGGTGTATTCTAGTCATTATGAAAGTGACACCTCTCATAAACATGGCTTTCTCCACTACTGTTGAAGTTAATATAGAAAGATTCAAACACATTAAATTTCTGCCGGCAAATGAATATCTGCCATAAGTTTGTAAAAGTTATTTTTGTAGTAACGCGTAGTAGGGTAGGATCAGGGCAGGGTAGGAACAAGGAAATGGGTCTGTGAATGCGTGTATGTGTTTTGTTTCATCTATTGCAAACAAGTGGGGCTTGGACCAAATGCACCCAACTTGGTGGTAGGGTGTGTATATTGCCTTGGAAGGCCAGTCGTGACTCCCGCCCACAGAAGACCACTTTTGATTCATCAATCAAATTGCACCGACCATAATGCTACTTTTACTTTTATACATTTATTACCTCTTTAATATATATAGTTTTCTATGAAGACAAAAATACTTGTTCCTAAAAACTACGATCTATTGGTTGAGATAATTAGTAGTTTTTTTAAAATATTAAATAGTTTATTAATAAACCCACCATTAGGGTGGAGGGTGTGGGCGACGTACCCCCAAGGGGTACTATTCCCCACTGGAAACACCGCCACCACCCCTTCAAAGTCGCCATCGGGTTTGTGCCGGAGTAAGTCCCCCGAATCTTTCTCTCTTTTATTTTAATAATTGTCTAATCATTTTCCATATTTTTGGGTTTTATATTTTTTGTTTTTTGGTTTTTTTAATTGTAGGGTTCAAAGAAAATGTGAAGAGGAAGAAGGAATGAAGTAGAAGAAAGTGTAGGTGTGATATAATGATATATATATATATATATATATATATATATATATATATATATATTTCCATGCCATATTTATTAGTTTTTGTTCGTTTTTAGTTAAGATTTGTATACTACTAACATATTTGTGTTTCGTAGGTTCCGGAAATTGAACGTGGTTGTAAAGAACGAAAAACGAGTCAAAGTAAGCTTAAACGAGAAGCCGGAACGAATCAGGAGAGAACCAGAAGAGATAGTCGGTCGGACCGGCCAATGGCCAGGCCAGCCCTTGAGCTAGCCACGCTGCGCGGCCAGGAAGGTCATACCTGGCCGCGTAGCACCTAAAGACAAAATTCCAGAAAGTTCAGTATTTTGTCAGATTTAAGTTCCAGTTGCACTATATAAACATCCTTAACCTTAACTGAAAAATACCTACAAACCAGAGCCGAATTTGGAGTTTTTTGGAGCTTAGGATTGCATAATATGGCGGTTTTTATGGCAAGGAATCATTTGGTGAAGTGCTACTTAATCGAGATCGAAAACTATGGGTTTTATCGCTTTTAATCTTTCGTTTCTACTATTTTCACCATGTTTTCCTTTATGATTATTTTGTTTGATTTTTCGATGCTAGGCTAAACGTTATAGACTGCCTAGGCTATCGATGACCCTTTGTTAACGTTTGATTTTGATTATGATTTCCGTTATGGTTTTATGAATCAGTAAATGGTTTTGTTTTATTTAATTAATGCATATGTGTGCTTGGTTTTAATTGATTAGTTTTATTGTTCCACATTATCATTGGTGATTGTTTCATTGAATATGATTTTGTTAGGTTATAATAACTGTGTGTTTTTTTTTTACTAGTTTATGATTGAATTCGAATAAGATCATATGAACAGTTTTATTAATTAAACAAATAAAAGTTTGTTACTAACCTAAACAGCAGTAATGTGATATGTTATTTGTTAGATCTTTGTTGATTAAGATTGCTATATTTAGTTCTTCGTCAGGAGTCCGTCTAGGTTTGGCTGGTTAACATTGTCTATCGAGTCAATTGAGTTTATCAAACTACATTTGAATTCCGCGCTGTAAGGTAGTATTTCTTATAAAGGTATTCGTTCATAATTGATAAATAATCGTAAGGGAGTTTAAGAAATAGAACCGGTGCGTCTTAAAACTTATTAGAAACTCATAGGTGTCTTCTTGTGAAGGGTCAGGGGTCATGTTCAGGTTTTCTTTTAAGTGTTTATTTTATGATCTCAGTTTCATAACAAGTATTTTCCAATTAACTGATAACTACAACTTAGAGGATTCAAGCCTAGGTGGTTTTTCATCATCATCTGAGTCAATCGAATTAAATTGTCTTTTGTTTTATTTACTTGTCTGTTCTAAATTTGGTTAATTTATTAGTTTAATATTAGTAATTTAAAACTCCCTTTAAACTAATACAAAAATAAATAGTCGTGTCGGTTTGTCGAGTCTAATTAGTTAATTTACGTAATTTAAAGAGTCTCGTGAGTTTGATATCCGGACTTACTTACATTTACTATAGTCGATTGGTTCAGTTGCCGGTTAGTATTTTAGTCGAATTTTAGAGAGCTTAGAATATTACTTAGTGTCTAGATTAACATAATTTAGTTAATAATTTTATAACTACTTTTAGCACATTAAGGTGAATGTGGTTTTTTTTGTTCTTCATTTTTCTCTTTTATGTATGGGTTGTTTATTATATAATAGTTTGTTTTTCCTTTAAATATAATAAACAAATGTTAAACTTATTTTTAATTAAATTTATAGTTTATAATTTAGTTTTAGTTAAAAAAAAGATAATTAACTAAATGTATAACTTAATTTTAGTTTATACGTTTTTTAAAATTTATAATTATTAGTTATTTTAAACTAAAAATTAAAATTTTTTAAGGTAGTTCGTGTACACCGCCTTGGGTAGTCCTAGATGATTCAAGGTAAAAATGATGTGTCAATGCAAATTGGTTTGGAATTAGGGTACTTTTGGTACCCTTAGGGTACCGCATCCTCCACCCTTACATAGTTTCAAGCTTACATCAGTTTCTTAACTTGGCTGTTAGATCAAGGATATAGCGATTGTGATTTGTAGTTTTCAAAATATCAAAAACGTTCTTAATAAACCCACCATTACATAGTTTCAAACCCACGTATTCAAATTTTATGTTATCATTCATGTTTGTGGCAAATCGTAAATCAATTCACTTTTATGAATCATCATAAAAAAAATCAGACATCGACTCATGTGGACCAAGTTAAGAAATAAATTCAATTGATATGCTTATTTGATGAAATCGATGATCGATTGATAATTATTTGATGATTACGAGATTATGTTAAATGGTTTCAGTGTCCAATTTCATCTTATAGAAATATTAATTTCATATATGATCTTGTAAACGTTTAAAGTTTTTTGTTCTAAATCTGATACTTTTGTTCTGAACTTCTTAGCCATTTATTTTGATCTTTTTTTGTTCTTAACTTCTTAACTTTTGTTATGAACTTCTTAGCCTTTTCTTAATTCTGATCTTTTCTTGTTTTAAACTTCTTAAACTTTTGTTCTGAACTTCTTAAATTTTTGTTCTGGATGTTTTTAAGTTTTGTTTCTGAATGTTTCAGTTTTGTTCAGAACGTTTAAACATAACATTTTAAACCCTAATCAAAGCTTAATTGAGTGTATTATTTCGCAATATCATAACCGATTAACGATTCTAAAGCCTCTTACATATCAATTGAATTGATTAAATCATCAATTTTTGATCAATTTGAAGATCAAGCACATAACTTCTTTTGTTTGTATTTACTTCAACAATTAATTAAAATGAGTAAAATTAATGGCTCAAATTAGTATGATTAGGTGGAAAATTGAAGAGCAAACAACAATTGTTTGTTTAATTGTAAAAAAATTGATGTATTGTGTTTTGAGGTCTTATTCGCACGTAACAAATATTTTTAGGGTTAGATAGCTCACAATTTAGTTTGATATCGACCTGCAAGTTAATTTGAAATGGGTCGACGATTGAATTGTATTGATATGGATAAATGCTCAATGAATCAGTTAATGAATTAGATCTTAGAATTAGATTTAGGTTATTTACGACTATGTTACCGCGTGAAATTGAAATCGACGTTCTAAAAGCTCGCATACCTAATGTATGATAACTGATTATTATACAATAACCCACCTATATATATATATAGAGAGAGAGAGAGCATAATAAAATTCAAAACAAAATAATCGAAGAAAATAATCAAATAGTGCAATATTTATTCATCTTTTCTAACATTCTAAATAATATAGAAAATAAAAACACTAAAAGTATATATAAAAAAATTAAATAGACAAAATTCAGTTATTTATATAAACTATACATGTGTTGGTGTATATATCTTGCGCGTGACCTATATACATCGGTAGTTAACGCTTAATAATTAAAAAAAAGCATTTAAACAAATTAGTCTAATGGTTTTTAACATATATATGTAACATAGGCATTTGTTCTTTTTGTCCTCAAAATAATTCAGTCATAACATAAACATTTTTATATTTATAAGAAGTAAAGAATTTAAAATTTGAACCTTATATTGAATAAGTTAAGCGATTTATGTTTTATGTTTGTTATTTTTGTTTTCGCATTTTATACATGCACAAATGGTTATACAAAATTTGTCAATTAAAAAAAACAACTTATAGGATTTAGTCACGTAAAAGATAGTGTGCTTTATGTATTAGTAACAAGCTTCAAGCATGCGTACGTTTTTTTATAGGATGTTTGTGTGAAATGCTAGAAAAACAAAATAAATTTAATTTAATTAATGCATGCCTTGAGACTTATCATGCTACTTTTTCTTCGAATAAGAGAGCAATATTCTTCTCTTTTGTGCCTTTTTCGATCCTATAGTCAGAAAACGAACTCACGAATTGAAAACATACAAATTTTCTCTTTCTCTCTCTCTCTCTAGAATGACTATAGATCGACGATAGAGATGGGGAGATATTAACTTATTATTCAATTGCGAAGTTTTGTAACAAAGCAATAAATGCTAGGTCAAAAACAAGGAATTAAATGTTATTGTGTGGAATATGTTTGATCCCTATGAAACAAGGCATCCTGCTAGCAGATGTAGAGGGGAGAGAAATAGAAATTTATGTTCTTTTGCAAGCTTCAATATTAATATTTATATGTATATATTATAGAATAATGAAAACCCCGTAAGGTGTAATGTATTATTGACCAACTATATATAGACGAGTACAATGAGATAAATACAAGGAAACATAATCAAATACAGTCTCCTAATTATGATAACACTATAATACTAAAACTCTAATAATATTATCTAGAGTATTCTCTAATATTCCCCCGCAGTCAGAGCGGTAGGAAATCGGACGCTCAGACTGAAGCGCAAAGCTTGTGTAGATACACGATTGGCTGTTACGTAGAGCAGGAACTCGATCGGTTATAGAATCTAAGAAGATCACTGGTGGCATGACCGTGGTCAGGCGACAAAGCATGATGACATGAGCTTCGACTGCGATGGCAGGAGCTATGATTGAGTCGGCCGAAGCAACGACTTGACGGCAAAGAAAAAAAATTATATATTCCGAAGAATAAATTAAAAAAGAAAATAAAAAAAACTTTTTTTTCAAAGAAAAAACTAAAACTAAATAAAATATAAATAAATATTTTCATTTGGTAAAACCAAAAATAAAACACAAAACTTCAAGTTAAAAAAAAACAATCAATAGATTGGAGATGAGGGTTGAAACTCTTTTTTTTTTCAAATTACGTAAAACGAGGAAGGCAAGAATTGCCATACCAAAACAAAGAAAATAGCCAGAAAACAAAATCAAAGAAATATTAAAATAAAACTAAGAATAGACCGTAGTTGACCCAAAAAAATATAATAAAAGAATTAAGTTTTTGATCATGAAATCTAAGAGTAATCCGTAGAAAACTAAGAACTACGGTAACTGTTTTTGCTCGGAATTGAATGGGAAGAAAACCGGCGGCAGCGGTGTCGTTTACTATGGCCCGTCGGCGCGTAAATCTGAGATAGAACACCAACCAGAAAGTAATATATTATATATGTACAAACGTCCCCGGGGCAGGACAAGAACAAGAAGAAGAAAAAGAAACAGGCCAGAACCATAAGGCTTTGATACCATGTAGAATAATGAAAACCCCGTAAGGTGTAATGTATTATTGACCAACTATATATAGACAAGTACAATAAGATAAATACAAGGAAACATAATCAAATACAGTCTCCTAATTATGATAACACTATAATACTAAAACTCTAATAATATTATCTAGAATATTCTCTAACATATATATGTTTGCATATATGTCATCTCACGCAAGAAAAAATATCTAAGGATAAAACAAGACGAAGCACACACCACTTGCTCTTCAAGTTTATCATTTGCCAAATACGTCTTGTTTGTACTTTTTCTATTTATGAAGACACAATAATATAAGATCGGTCCCCAATGTCATCTTGATGTAACCGGCTGTGATTTAGTAAACTAAGATTTGATCTCTTCGATGTAAACACGTTCCAAAACTTTATAGCTAAACCGCGCCTAATTTTCTATTCTTGCTTTATTAAGAAGATCATGGTGTCACTCTTACATATCAGGGACATGTAACGTCTCGCTTTAAAACGAAATTCAGGTTCTAAAAAGTAAATTATCAAATGCAAGAAATTGGTGTGTGTGTGAATATGAAAGGAATCATCCGAAAGCTAAAATATACGAAAAAATCGAGAGAAAACTCTTTTTAACCAATGAATTTTTATAAAAACAAAATTTAATTCTTTTTATCCTAAGGTCAGAAATAAAAAAAACTTATAAAAACAAAATAAACATATATAACTCATGAAGTTAAATGTGCATATGTGCCTCGTATGAGATATATGTGTAACTTTGTAAACTTGATAAAAAAAAAATCCTTGAAATTCATATATTGTCTCCTTATTATTCTTTATCATTCTGGAGATCCATATTTTTAAAATTTATAAGATTTACAAAAAAATTAGAGCACTTAAGCATAACTTCAACATATGAATTATGGGAAGAAGAAGAAGAAAAGATGGATACTAACGCTTGAACTTCAGATCAATTTGTCTTGTGCCATTGTTTTTTACATATTTTTTTGGTCAACTAAATGGTTCTACTGCTTTAATTAGTTATAAGATCTAATAGGTTAACTAAAATAAACACTTAGGACACGTTCGTTTCACGGAATTTTTTTAATGGAATTGAAATTGGAATTTAAATTGGAAATGGAATTGGAATGGAATGGAATGTTTGAAAATCTCTATCGTATGTTTGGTTGGTTAATATGTTATTGGAATTGGAATCTTCTCCATTCTACTTATCTCCTTTCAATCTACTAACATATAAATAATAAAATAACAAAAAAATGATAATTTAAAAAAATCTAAAAATATAAATATTAGAAAATTAATTAAAAAATCAAAAAATTATTAAAAATCAAAGATAAAAATTATAAAAAAACTAAAAAATATATTAAATATTTATAAAAAAGTAAAAATATATTAAACTAAACAAAGTATTAAACAAGAATTTAAACACAAAACAAAAATTAAAGTATAATAAATTAATAATAATAATATATGTTTTTCGATACGATGACAGCAACAAGTGGACTGAGTAGTTTGATTATTATAATAATAATAATAAATATATAAGAGCATTCCTAACCCATCCTCTGAAATTATGTGAGGAGAGTTTGTAAATTATAGGATGGGGTTGTGAGTGGTTGTGAGTGTAAATTATAGGGTGGAGAGAGAAAATGTGGTGATTTTTTGTAAATTTGAAGAAAATGTAGTGACTTTTTTGTAAATTATAGGGTGGAGAGAGAAAACTGTAATGAAAAAGGTATAAAAAAATATTATTTAATTGAATAGGAGAGAGAAATGTAGTGTTTTTTAGTGTAATTATATGATATATATGGATATAGGGATAGGGAACTGGATGAGAATGCTCTAACAATACATCTTCACTGTTACTGTAACTAAGCACACACACAACACCCTAACCTATGGTGGAGGAGAACTTCGATGAAGAAGAACGACAGTGGAGGTAGACGAGAAGGACGGTGGTTCACGACGGTGGAGTAGACGAGAATTACGGTGGTTCACGGCGGTGGAGGTAGACGAGGACGGTGGTTCATGGCGGTGGAGGTAGACGAGGACGGTGGTTCACGACGGTGAAGTATGGTGGTGGAGAGAGGCGGTGGAACAGAGTCAATGGTAGTGGATTGGTGAAGATGATAATATGAAAGAGGGGTTAGGGTTTAAAACATTACTTTCAAAACTGGTGTGATTTTAAAATCCTATGAAATTGGGATTTGATGGGATTCTCTTTCCATTCCAATTCCAGTTAATAGAGAAACACACACAGGAATCTGTGGGATTTAAAATCCCATTCCGTCTAATTCCATTGAATTTCGTGAAACGAACACGCCCTTAAAAGATAGTTTGGTAAAACAGTTATGAATTAGCATTACATATTGTAGGTTACTAATAAATCCACGGGGTTTATAAAAAGTGCTCCATGTACAAGTTAGAAGAAAGCGAGGGTTACTCAATATAGAATTATAGAGCTATTTTTAATTAACGGCGATCACCACTCCGAGTATCCACCACTCACCTCCACTTCCACTTGTAGCTAACATAAATATTTATAATTTCGTACGGATGATGATCAGTCAAATTCATCTTTACCACAAGTGGATTGAGCCGGTGGCCATTTATGTAGTGCATGAGAAGTTAATGTCAAATTGCCATATATGAGCGTACATGTAAATAAAACCGGATATTTTCATGAATCGGTTTCATTTAGAGTTAATGACGGTCAGTTGTGAAGCTTGGACACGAATATCAGGGGGCCGGACTCAAAATGTATCAAAAAATCATAAACCTGGGGGGGGGCCTCAAAATTTTGACCGAAAACGGGTAAATTTACACCACGTATAAAAATTGCCGGACGAAAAACGGCTAAATTTACACTGTTGCGCGAAAAAGCATGGGGGCTGGGGCCATCCCTGGCCCTCAATATCCTTCGCCATTGATGACGGTCATGACGAGAAATGAGATCTATACCGTACTGAAAAATATCAAAACCGAGAGTGAAAGTAAAGATCAAATACCGTACCGATTTTGTTGGTTTGGTACCGGTGGATACCAAAATCATTAAAAATGCCAAAACTGAGGTAAACCGAAGCCCAAAACATAATACCGGTATTGGTACCGACGCATGACACATGTACAAAAACAAATGCTCATCCCTAATAAGTTTATTCCATTAGGAGCTTGTTCGGGTTAGAAACCGGTTTCATGCTTGAAAAATTGGAACCTATAGGAATCATATAGATTCAGAACTGAACTGGGTCGGGTTCAAAACTGATTCAGGAACCGGTTAATTTTTATAAAAAAAAAGTATTCTGAATTCGTAAAATATATAAAATATAATTACAAGTTTATTATTTCTTTATCACTTTTTTTATAAATTACAATATATTATTAAAAAATCACAATACGTTTTACGTCTTGGTATTTAATCCTTGTCGTCGTTTAGTGTTTAATCATCGTTGTTTAATAAGCATCGCAAAAACCCGATCATCTCCATTGTAAATGATTCTTCATGGGTAATTGGGGTCACCATTCCTTGGGATACCTCATCTTTGTATATGTGTTTCTTCAGTATTTTCGCCTTTAAGATGACCAACATTCTCATATACGCATGTATGTATGTATGCATGCACAGGGGCATACCACATAGACCCGATCGAGGTCCCGGGACACCAATGTTTTTTGAAAATTACTTAGAGGCGGTATATTAAATTTTGTAAGGACCTCATAAAAATTAATACTTGGAAACCATACTATTAATGTTGAACTGGTTTGGTGGAATGCCCCTTGGTTTCTCTTTGAGAGATTGCATGTTCAAGCCTCACCATACTATGTTTTTGTTGTTTTTTTATATCATAGTCAATATTAGTTATTTAGTTAGGGTATTTGTGTTTTCCTTTAGTTTCTCCCATGTAGTCATTATCACCATTCAAAATATATAATGGCAACATGAGTTTTGCATATTCTTTTATTATTTAAATTGTGTATGTATATTGTAATTAATCATTTATTTGTGTTAAAGTTAGTTTTTTATATTTTGGTCATGCATATGTAAGACAATATATATAGCTTATGTTTATGTTTTTCGGATATAAATAAAAATGAGTTAAAAGTCAATGTTATATAGTTTTTAATTTAGATTCTTTCTACTTACTCGTTTCCAATGACATCATATTTTCATGTTTTATTACGTTCCTCGTCTTGACCCAAACCGAATAACGACCGACCCGAAAGTTTTTATAAACCGAAAAAATTGGGACCCCATTGACAAAAATTTCTGAGTCCGCCACTGTGCATACAGCAGGTGAATGATCAAAATAGAATCTCTCCTTATAGAGAGAACCACACAACTAATAAAAAAACTCACGAAAACTCGACCCATACATGATTTTAAAAATCGATTAAGATTTTTGACATAATACATATACGTGTAATAAAACTATATTACATATATTTAATTTCACGATAGACATATTTTTTTCTAAATAGAAAAGGTGACAGACGCGTAAAGCTTTTCCATTTTCATGGCAGTGGAGGAACATAAGAAAACACTTTCAATTCCCATCTAGCAAACAAACCTACCATAATGTTTACTCATTCGTGCCTGCTTTTCAAGGTCAAATACTTATATACTCCTGCGTAAAGCACGACATTCTCTTACTTCATTCTCATTTAAGTTTCTATATTCATACTTTTCTGTGTAATATGGAAGAAAATATAACAACTAAAACAGTACGTGTTATATTAGTTTCTTAATAATAAAAAATATATATATAAATCTATAGTACACCTCTTATTTAGAGTTTAATATTCAATCATCTACATTTTATTGTAAGTGTATAAAAAAGGATAATTAATAAAAAAATGTGTGTTGAGTAGAATATAGAGAGTTGGATGTGAGAGGTTGAGTTATGAAAATCTTGTGTTTAATTATGTTGATCAACTTATAACTTTAATTGTTTTGATCGACATAATTAAACACAAGATTTTCATAACTCAACCTCTCACATCCAACTCTCTATATTCTACTCAACACACATTTTTTTATTAATTATCCTATAACTTTAATTGTTTTGATCGATAATCCATTTTTCACATTTGGCTTGACGTCGTTTGTTCACTTTAGATTAATTAAGATACAAATAGCAATTTTCACCGATTCCTTGTGTATACACATCTTACTTGCCACTTGCTAGTTAAGGTACTAAGAGCCGATTTTAATTGATATTTTTGATTGTCTGTTCAATGTCAATCAAGCTTTCACCCGTTGCCTTATGGTTATTATAAAGCCGACTTGTTTATTTATGTTGTCAAAGTTTCGGTGGCCTAGACTATAACATGCTAATCAACTGCTATATCACAGTACAAGAGAGATATTGGATTCATAAGGATGGAGTAGCATTTAACCTCGAATGTAATCAACGTGTTTTGAATGTATTGATTGTGGATTAGAATAAAACTCAACAATTCGTAGTATTAAAGTGAGAATAATCGAAGGCTAGTTAGCTATTGGGTAGTCTCAACCCATCACCAATGTAATAGCCAATAACAAATTCTTACATTTCTAGTGTGCAAAATGCACAATACTACTCCATTCGTTTAATTAAAAGTGTCATGGTTTGAAAAACACAAAGTTCAAGGTAGATTAAATGATTACTTTTTTTGTTTACCAAATGACAATAATGCCCTTGAAAATTGGGTACATCAATATTGTTTATTAATGTCAGCTGTGTGAGTTTAAAGGTAAACTTGAAAATTGGCTAATAAATTTTGAAAGTGGATATTTATAATTAGACAAATAAAAAAGAAAAGATGAGCACTTTTAATGGAATGGGAGAAGTAGTTTGTATGATGGCTCAGAAGACGCGATAACATTTTTCATTTTAACTAGTCAGATCGGCATGTCTGAATTTCACAACGATAAGCAAAGACACACTACGTACCCTCTTGATTTGCAAATGGCCAAATTGCAAATTGACGGGTCAATAAGCTAATTATAATACCTTTATCCAAAAAAAACAAGGCGATTGATACAACTCATACAAGTCATATGGCATCATCGAACTCACATGGTCATGTATGTATTTTGGGACAAAGGTTTATTGATATCATGTCTATTTCAACCTATATATATGAAAAAAGAAATTCCAACAAATTGGAAATTTCAACCTAAATCTAATCTTAGACTTCTTAGAAAACACTCCATATGTATTCTAAGTTTCTAACTTCATCCTATATATGAGTTATTTATATCTATATTTTTGTTAATAGATAAGATGAATTTGTCATATTTGTTGATGTGATTAATTTGCCCTTCAAATGCGACAATAAGTGTCACGTGGTAGGGTATGGGGATTAATGTCACATGACAAACTACCTTTGATGTGCCTCTTTATCATTCTATATCGATAATTGTTTGGAAAATTATAAAAATGAAATAAGTTACGTGGATGGTTGTTATTTAAGTTATACTTTTTTTAAAATGGCTTGTAGATGATAAAACGATCAGGAGGAATTTGTTTGTTATTCGTGATTGAAAAACAATGAGTTGTCACTCAGATGACTTGTTACAACTTTTAAAAAAATTGTTCTTACAACATGTACTCACAATAGTATATATGTGGGTGCATGTTAACACTACAAGAAAACTTATCTGACCTGATGGCCTATCCCGACGACATGTCTTCAATAAAGGTTTTTTCGACGGCGTGTTGTCGAGATAGGTTTGTAATGGACTAAGTAATATATATGTAAGTGTTTATATGGATTGATATTGTTAGTGTGTGTGTTCATATGGATGTTCACCCAACAAGCAAATGGTGTAGCAAACACTTTTTAAATATGCTCGAAGTATATATTCAAGGATAGGTTTAATGAAATAACGAGTGGAATGTACAACGAGGTGTGTAGGCATGGTTGAATATATTGTTAACAAACAAATACGAACATGTGCTAACATGTTATAAGTAATACTTCAGAACCTTAGAGCATTAACAACAACAGATCTTCACAAATTGTCACATTAGCTCCACTTCAATTTCCAAGTTTTCCTCAAGAACCTCATTTTCATCCACAACAATAAACATACACAAACCCTATTAAAATTACGTGAGAGAGGGGAGCTACATATGAGAGACAAGAAGGGTGGAAACTCTCAGTTTCTTCACTTTACGCTCCGTGCCCAAGTGTAATAAATAAATAAAAAGAATGGAAAGGGAATTAAGAAGAGAAAAAACTTGGAGAGAAAAAGAAATATATAATTTACTATGGTGTTCAAAAAATTGAAAGGGAAATAAAGATTTCATGTCTTTTAGAGTCCTTTTTCTCGAAATCTCTCCAATTTCGAATAATGAAATAACAATCAATTACTCTTCCAGTTTTCTCATTTTCTTTTCATTTCATTTCTCTTCTCAATGAAACTGTGAAACACGATTTTTCTCGACTTCCTCTCAAATTTTTCACTTCCCTCGTTAAATTTGACTCGGAACATAGCGTGATAGTCATTGGTATAAGAAAGAAGGTTTCGTAAAGACTTTCACTTCCTTTGCAAACGAGGCAAATTAAAAACTGAAAAAAGCCACACACACTAAGCTATCCAAAACCCACCATAAACGTACTTTTGAAGATGAAATACTAATAAACTCTTACCCAATTTCACCAATATAAACTTCGTTCCGCACTTTCTCCATTTTTTAGCATATCCCAAACTCTCCTCATCTCGTTTCTAGCTTATCTTTACTAAAGCTTGCACTCTTTTTTTTATATTCAACATGCACTAATAAATTTTTGTCCTTGTAAGTTCAAGAATCATGCACGGGTCGCGAGTTTGTTTGATAATCGATGCATATCATTGGTCATCCACGGGCGACAAAAACAAGATGAAGCGTGAGTCTAGTTTGTTAAGCATCGACTATGTTCGATTCACATTCGATTGATTTTCTTAGTTCAAAACTTACCCAAATCTTAATCTTTCAATTTGTTTTTGTCTTCCCAAATTGGATGTGAAAAGGTGATTAGGTTTAACTTTGTTAAATTCTCACGTATTTACAAGGAGAGCAAATCTATCTATCTATCTATATAAATGTCCACTAAAAAAATCTTATGTGTCACTCTTTGGTTGCTCCACGCCCCCCTCTCAAGCCATTGGGTTGCTTGGTTTTTTATTTAAGGTTTCTCATCCATTTGACTCGCATTCGCGGGCATGGGTCTTATCAAACCCGAATAGTCCTTAGGTGAGTTATAACATCTCATTTATTTGTGAAGTCCTTTCATAATCAAACAATAATTTCTGTGGGTCATGAGTCTGATCACCAAACTCAGATGGCCCTTAAACGGGATATAACATATTTGTGAAACTCATTCATCATCAAACCCTAATTTAATTTCTCTCCTCTACGTATCTACGTCGTCCTCGTCTCCATCACCGGTTAACCTCTGATTACCACCCACCATCGTCAACCTTCCTTCTCATGCATCAACCACCATTGTCATCTATATCAACCACCCCCTTTTCATAAGACAATTAATATTTGTGTTCAAGTTTGTTCGTTTAAAGTGTATTTTTAAGAAACCTAAACAAAATTAAATGTGTGGTGCTACACGAGTTACGATCTTAAGAAGTTTTTTTTTCCTTTATGAAAAGGCCATGATTTTAAAATCCGCTCTCCTTAAAAAGGTTAGAAAGGGCCTGATTTTAAAATCCGCTCCACTTAAAAAGGTTTGAGTCGGGTTTTATTGTTGCCACCTTTAGTTTCAAGTACTCATAGATTAAAGAGCATGTAATAAAAGTTTATGTATTATATGTCCTTTTCAGAAACATCATCACTGCGTTCGTAATCCAACTACATCAACGATTAGTTATGGTTTAAGTGTGATCAACTTCACCCGTAAACCTTTGACTCTAAATACCATATATAAATATATGATTAATGATTCTCTAATCATTCTTCTCAATCAAGCTATCTATTATATATAACCTATATGGGGATGGTTCAAGAGAGAAATGATATTATTGCAAGAATTGTAAGAAATGAATATGGGCCACTAGTTTTGTTTTAAGTTATAAATGCTTAAAGCTAAATAAAGAAACAATTAATTATTCTCTTTATTCAATTAATATAACTAATAAACCATAATACTTATTTATTTAATTAATATAACTAATTAAATTATTATAATTATAAAATATTAAGAACTAATAAACCATTAATTATTCAGGATTTGATAGACCTAAACCTTAAATTGACTTGGGATGAGAGGATTAGGCAGGATTTGATAGACCTAAACCTCTTCGAGGACATGGTTGAGGATAGGAATTCGTGGAGAAGTAGAATTAAAGTTAAGGATTTTTAGAGAGAATTGAATACCTTAGGGCTTAGACTTAACTTATTTAGGTCACATACCATAATGGTATTTCCCTTACATATATTATTATTATTTTTATAATTATTATTAGCTTTTATATAGCTGTTAAACTGTGATCTTATTATTAATATTATTATAATTAGTAGTAGTTTTTATATAACTGTTAAACTTTGATTTCCTTTATTTTGCTTCATACACATGTACCTAGAGCCGAGGGTCTCTCTGGAAGCCACCTCTTTATTCCTTTGGATAGAGGTACGGTGTGCCTACATCCCACCCTCCCCAGACCCTACTTATAGCTTTGCTGTCGGTGGGATTTTACTGGGCATGATTGATTGATTGATATAAAATATTAAGAACTCATTTATTTTTATAACTTACTTTTTGTTTCTTGAATTTTTATCTACACAAGTATAATTTATTCATACATTAAAATTTCTTTCTATCAAAAACTAATTTCTTCCAACTCAATATTTTAATATCCATAAACACATACTTACATTATGATGAATAATACCAAAAAACAATTTTACATGTGTTTGCATTAGATATCAACAAAACACATACAACCTACACAAAAACGTATAATCTACGCGTGTTCTAAGAATAAGACAACATATAACCTACACACGAAAAACATCTAACCTACACACAAAATTCATCATCAATAAAATACACACGCACATGAAAACATATAACCTACACACAATAAACATATAACCTACACACGAAAATTTTATCTTACACAAATACAATTTATTCATACATTAATTTCTTTTCAAAACCAATTTCTTCAAACTCAACATATCAATATCCATCAACACGTGGTTACATTGTGATGAATAATACAAAAAACTATCTTACACATGGTTGCATTAAATGTCAATAAAAAATATACAACTTGCACAAAAACATATAACCTACACTTGTTCTAAGAATAAGAAAACATATAGCTTACACACGAAAAACATATGACCTACGCATGTATAGGGTGTATAGTTTATATAATTGTTGATGCCGAATTATATATGTAAGTTACATGCTTTTTATATGTTGTACGCTTTTATTGCTCAAAACAAGTGTAGGTTATATAACTTTTTGTAGGTTGTATATTTATTGAACTTAAATACATTGATATATGCTAATATATTGAGTGGAAATTATTTTTTTAATATAAAGAAATAGTATTATATGAATAAATTGTATTTATGTTGAATAAAATGAAGAATGTGTAAATAAAAAATAAAACTAAAGTAGTGTTTTTATCTTTTTAATTATTATAGTTAAACTAGATGGGTGCCCGCGCCATGCAGCGGGAAACGCAGACTAGGTAATAAGTTTATGGGTGTTTATTGTTCGGTTTGAACCGTAAAACCGTTCATCTTTTGATTTGACGGTTGATTTTTTTTCTTTAACTTTTGGCCAATTGTTTTCAACTTTCAATGGTTTTGTCTTGGTTTTCGACGACAAAAAAAAATTGTTACAAAAGGTTTGGCACACGATTTAATTTAAAATTATTAAAACCAGGTCGAAACACACATACATAAAATGTATTTTTTTTAACTGAAAAAAACTATGACAATATCATACTCAAATTAAAGATAAAAATATGTTTGTTTTTATAGTATAATGTTTTTAAAAAAAATATTAGGGTATGAAAAAGTTATTGACGTTTAAAAATCTTGGGGGTATTTGGGTTAAAAATGAAAATTAAAATAAGATTTAAGTAAAAGATTAAGGGTTATTGTTGTAATTATTTTTTAAATTTAATTATAATTAAGGAGTGAATATTATAACTATATATAAAATTAACGGTTGAGTTTTGTTTTAATGTGAGAATGACTATTTTGTCCCCCTATAAGGTTGTACCAAATGCAACATTATTTGTAAATCCCTTAAAAAGTAGTGTCTTAATTTGCCCCTCTTTGCTATATTATATATAGTATAGATTAGTTAGATTTATTAATTATAGATATTTATTATGGTTATATTAGTTGTATTAATTGGAGAGAGAGAATGTATTTATTGTTGCATTTACATCTTTTTTATTTATTTTTAAATATTTAAAACCTAAAATAAAACTAGTTGCTCATATTCATTTCTCTCATTTCTTGCAATAATTTGATTTCTTTCTTGAACTTAAACCTACATAACCTATATATATATATATATATATATATATATATATATATATATATATAAAGAATTCAAAACTAGAAATTAATTAAGAATTTAACAAATAGTTTAGGGTGTGGGTTGTGTCTTATGGCAAAGCCATTAGGATTTAAGAGTGATGAAGGTTGATGCCAAGGGTTCGAGCCCGGTCTATAACGATTGGTGTATTTAGTTTGGTGTAGATTAACTGGAGTAAGATAGGAAAGGCAACATTTAGAAGTTAGAAAAAAAACAATTTAACTAATAAATGACCTAATTAAATTAGCTATTCAAGATGTTCCATCAAACTAAAATCATGCAAGTTTCTTGTGGCAAAATTGTTACCTTAATATTGTCTAATGCGTGCAAACCCACAATCTCTTAGTTCATGTTCCAGCTTTTATAGAAAATAAAGGTTGAGAATCGAGCATTAATACCAGCTACAGCAAGCGACACGACAGGTAAGCTATAATAAGTTAACAGCACGAGCGACATGATAGGAATGCACAAAATATTTTAATAACTACAACAAACGACACCACACATATGTGTGTATGATATGCGGCAATTATGCAACCCAGGCAGAACAATGAGAAGATTGAAGTTGATAAATAAAAGGCTTGGGTTATACACACATCAAGAAGGTTATTCAAACACCATGAGAGCCTATACGAGTCATATAGGTGCAGAGGCAAGTCATTTTCGGTCAGGAGTGTCAGGTTTCGTTCCTTTGTACTGTATAGCCCCTATACGAGCCGTGCATTCATATACGGCTCGTATAGAGTTCGTTTGACTCGTATAGGTGTTCTTTTTAACTTTAAGATTACTTTAAAATTACAAAATATTAAAAATAACATCCGAGTTGGTTATAGAATAGAAACACGTATTTTATTAATAAATATTTTTCTCCATACATAAAAACCTACGAACAACATGAGCAACGTCGGAAAGGATACAAAAACATCGATATGAATCGAATCGATCGACATTGGATTGAAATTGAAAGTAGATAAGAACTATATATAGTGTAATTCCCGATACCCGATTGCGTTATCGGCATCAAACATGCACCTCCAAGGAGTGTCTTACAAAGCAACTTTTTGTATAATCTTACATAGCAACACACAAATCTTACATGGTTAGAGTAAGAAAAGCTGATACCTAGTCTATACGGGTCATATACCATCTATACGGCTCGTATAGACTTGACAATAATTATAAATCGATGGTCAAAGTACAAGCTGACATGTTGTCTATATAAGTCGTATAAACCCTATATGGCTCGTATAGGTCAAATTAGGTAAGTGGGCTATACGAGCTAGAAAATCTATACGAGTTGTATAGGGTCTATACGGCTCGTATAGACTGTAAAAGGCTGCCACACTGTCACCTTCGTACGCATGTCAATAAGTTAGGGCTATACGACTCGTATATACCCTATACGATCCATAAAGACTTATTCACACACCAAGGGACTAGTGTTTGAATATAACCACCCTAAATAAAATCTTCAAAAAAATATATTAGTAATTTTGCTGTAATTTTATTTAGTACAATCAAAATAGGAAAAAATAAAAGTACACATCTGAAAATAGTATGTGACAAATTAAACTTTTTTATAACATAACAAAACAACACCCTTTGTTTATTAAAAAATAAATAATTAACTATCACCATGTTAGAACCTTTAAACAAAGAGGTGCTTTCCATGCATGCAATGAATGATTCGAATTAATCATAGAACAAGATTATTGGTTGTGAGCTAGTTGGGGCCGAAAGAGAAAAACCAAATATACTCTAGGATATGGTAGTTCACAAGTTGGAGGCATATGCAAATCACATGGTGAAGATTCTGCAATAGAATTTGATGATCACATAATTCAACTGATAAAAGATTTGACCAGTAGAGTTGGTGAGTGAAGCGGTTGGTATATAATATATACAAACAAATATACTTTAGGATATGTTAGTTTAGAAGTTAGGGGCCTTTTGTTTTTACTGGAACCGGGCTACAATTATTTAGTGGTTTTCGGAGACGGACTTGGTATATTTCATTCATATACAAACATTGAAGACATGATACAATATATGCAAACATAGAGGGACTTCACAACATTTTGCTTGTTCAAAACATAATTCATACCTAAGGTAATTTTGATAAAAGGAAGACTTATTGCTAACAACCGTTTTAGTTTATTTATCAAGTTAAGAGCGGCGAAGAACGACTATAAACTTCAAAACTTTTACCACGTTAAAAAATATTTTAAATTTATGTGTGTGTGTAATGGCATCACCTATAATTACATAGTAGGGATCATGAGTGGTCACAAAATCGAATGTGACCACGTAAGCTACCACACATATATTTTTTGACAACTAGATATGCCACGTAAGCAACATACTAACGGAGTTAGTCATCCGTTAGTTGTGGACAGTTAAAAACAAATACTCCTTTAGTTATGACCACCGGCCACCAGCCAATTGCAAACTTGGGTCTATTATTTGTTAATAGGTCATAGTTAGGAGTATTTAAAACCAATTTTCCTTTAAATTAATATTTTAAACCCAAATAATACATTAGTATATACAAAACGATGAACTCGTAGTCTTGTCCATTAACTTGGGTTTGAACTAGGCCTGATCAAATTCTTTAACTTGGGTTTGAACTAGAATCAAATTCTTTAACACGAATCCAGCCCGGGTTTTGTACACCTGGTGATTTGACCCTCGTCCTCTCTCAAACGTAACATGACTAGATATTTTCCGCTTCGTTTCAATGAAATATCTTCTTTAACAAAACAAAAAAGATATAGAGAGGAGGGATGTGGTGTGTTGGGAGAAATGTGAAACACTTGACAAGGGGACATGGAAACACAAGTGGAAGGGTATGCTGGCTAACACTATAACATGGGTCAATGTTCTTGTTATGCACACGGGCATTAATCTCTATAGAATCCATCATTAATAATAATGTTTGGAAAGGCCTTAGCATCTCCATGTTCTCCAGAAAACAGTCTACATAAGCAACCAGTCAGAATTCAATGTTTGTAATTAAACAATTTCATGCTTCAAGTTGAACCTCAAAAGCAGATTTCTTCGTTGTCTTGTATCCCCAAGAATCATGCACATAATATCTTAAGGACAACATATTCCATTTGGAGCACCTTTATATTACATATTTTATTATACTTTAGCACAAAGCATAGTATATGAATAGAAGATAGTTGTTCAATGCATAACCATTATTAATTAGAAAACTAAGAAGAATATGTCTACAAACAGATGTAAAATACTTAAATGTGATGCATACCGCATAATCATCTATGTTTCGATACATCTAATCAACAATATGTTCGAGTGCATGTTGTTGTTCTTCTAGTTCTCTAGTTAAAAATAGCACCCTATGAAAGAATAAGCAAATGTTGATAATTAAGTCTGATATCATTTCTTCGTAATATCAACTAGAGTAAATTACACAAATAATCCACGAGATACCAAATTAACCAACGCGAACATTTAGTTTCAACGAGTTATGATAACCGTAATTTTAATAATATGTAATTTTAGATATGCTCCATTTGAAACACCTTGACATTACGAATATCATGACTCGTCGAAAGTAAATGTCCGCTTTACTTAATTTGGTGTCTCTGAGCGCAATTATTAAGTATGATATATATGCCCTTTTATATTTACACTTTTGTCTCCAATTTAAAGAACAAAAACAACATAAAATGAAAATAAACCCCACTTTAAATTACATCAATCAGAATTCTGAAATGAACAAAGAGGCAAATATCCGAACAAAATAATACATAGATGTTACATATAACACGGTTTAAGTGTGTGAAAAAATCAAGTAGACACTAAGTTGTTCAAGTGTTAGTAGGTGTGGGGGCATATGTGAGGACAAGTTTCACACAAATCAGCTTCAAGACCAGTTGATGGAGAGCAAAAATATGTCATGAACATCAGTGACGGAACTTGAGCTTTTAATGTGGGAGGGCCAAAAATGATTTAGGCATTTGAAATCGGGAATTTTGATAGTTGTATTCCACACCCGTTGGAGGCTCCCTTCCCCTTCCTAAATTAATTTTAGTTGATATGATTTGAGTTTTCAAAATCATATATTATCATTTCTAAACTTAAAAATATTACTAAAAATCAATGACGGAACCATAATATAATGGCTAGAGGGTCAAAAACAAAAGGAGAGTCATATTCTCTAATACGCTACAATTACCTTTTTTTAATAATCAACACGTATACCTTTTTTCAATGAAGTACGTAATTAAAACTAATTACATAAACATACAAAATGATTAAATAAAACTTTCAATTAACAAACAAAATACGAAGTAGAATATAGAAATTTTGACTTAATTAATAGTATGTAATTCTTGGAAGAAAAGACAAACAAGTTATAGATAAAAAGATAATGAATAAAATATTAGAATCAAGTGTTTTTACAAAAATATCCCTATGCCCTATTGTCTTCCTCCCATTTTTCAATTCTGCCATTTTTACGCAGCTTCTTCTGTAACAAAAATTCTAGACTAACATCTTCTCAGCTATTATGATCAAAATATATGAGCTATATCCAGAGATCGAAAACGGGAGGGGTCCCGCCCTTGATGAACATGGTGCAATTAATACATCTTAATATATTTTTATTATTTGATCGGTCATTTGGATCACTTGTGAGTATGGTGCATACTCAATAAAAGTTATTAGCTCAATAAGAACTTAGAAAAGAATCTTCTAATCATTTAATTAGAAACCTTAAGCAAAAGCATAACAGAGATTCTACAAGATCGAACCTCAACATTAAGCACATGGAAGTCACTTAACAAACAACCCATCACATGGGGGTATATATACATATTAAAAACCAAAAGTACGTTTTGTTATTTTAGGTGTTATGATATGAATTATGATTAATAAATAACTAGTGTGCTAATACAATTATACAAAGAACTTGGACAAGGGGACACATAAACATCAATCCTTCTGTTTGTCAACGTATTTTGGTAATGTCATTTTCAGAATCAAACATTATGACAAAATTACATTTAGGTATCTTTGTTAAAAGCATCAAAATTTAACAATTTACAAAGAAATTTATATGTTTAGGTTAAAAGAAACACTAATTAGTATGTAACATATCAACCTCATGGCGAGAGCATTCACTTCACATCCTTTTTTTTAAATTGAGTTTTTTAATACATAGAGTGGTTTAGGATGTTGCGAGTAGAGAAGAGAGAAACTGTTACTGTTCACTATATGTAATAAGTAATTGTTTAACCATAATAATTTTTTTTAATATTTTTTGAAATAGTTGTGAGTGGAGTAGAGAGGAAAATATAATTATAAATGTATAAAAAATATTATTTAATTGACAAAAAAAATATAGTAATTTTTAGTGTATTTAAGTTTGGAGATTGGGAAAGAGATGAAAATGCTTTAAATCCAAAATTACACAAAAAAGTACTACATTTTATCTCTCTTAATCTTAATTAAATAATATTTTTATACCTTTATAATTGTTTTCCTCATTATTTCACTCACAACCAATTTAAAAAAATATTAAAAAATTATAAAGAATGAACAAGACTATATATATATATATATATATATATATATAGAAAACTCACTACATTTTCTTCCATCTCCACTCACAAAATCTAAACAACTTCCTAAATTAGACTATGTGTTGTCGTTGAGCTCAACTCTGGATTCATCCTCTAATATTATTTCACTTGACGCTGCTAAAGCAACTTGAGTCTGTTGTGGTTCAGTTGAGCGGGGGCTTCAATGAGATTCTTTTAATTTACTTTTATGTACTATTTTTTATTATAAAAAAACAACCCAAACTTATATAAATTATAAATTATATAAAAATAAGCCAAATTTTATACTAGTTTATAAAACAACAGCCTCAAGCAAATACAAGCAATACAAATAATAAACAAAATATATGAAAAAATAAGTCATTCTCATTTCCTATACAAATATCCTTATCTATTTGTTCCTAACTACATCTATATTAAAAAATAAGTTTAATTAAAAGCAACTCATATCTTTTAGCATATGGAATATTGGTATTTTATTATGTTCCAATATGTATATTTATTTGAAGAATTATATAAAGATATGTAGTGTTTCATTTTTTTGTTCTTAGTAAATCTCGCAGCCACTGTTACAATTAAAAGTTTTTTGTTTATGACTTTATGCCTGCATGGAAATATGAAATATCTTATTTCTTAACGACCGATCATTTTTGGGCTTGGTTAGGCCCATACTGTTCTATTTTATTATGGATTGAAACACCATTCATTGAGACCGGCCAGACCGTTTCGACCTAGCTCAACTGGGAGCTGGGCCAAGCCCAACTACCAAGCCCGCAAGGCCTTTGTTAATTAGCTCATTTATCTTAAGTAATAGTTATTTCGTTCATTTTTCACTACTACTAGTTTTTCAAATTTGTATATTTTGAAACCTACTAAATCTTCCGCATCAAAGCAAGCCGGATGATTTTTTTCGCAGTTTAGTTTTGGCATTTAGACGATTCAGTCGAGCGTTAAACTTGAAACCACAAGTAACCTTTACTTTTTTATAATTTCCTGACTTTAATACGTATTTACATATATATACTATAATCTCCTTATCTTTAAATCATTAACGCAACCCGGCCGGTTTGGTTTGTGTTCCTTAAAAACATAGTTAGCAGTTTGGCCCAAAACTTTTGTCAAAACCGAAACGTTAGCACTCTTGTTTAAAACTTTCATTGTACATTAGAATTGTCGAATATTAATATTTATTCAAGCTAGTAGAACCAAAACAAACCCGCATTTTAAGAAAAACAAGAAATCCACATTTAAAAACCAAAACCAACTTAAAGTCCATAACAAAATTTTACTTCAACAAAACAAGATAAAAAACAATGACAATGGTTTCAATAATAATGATCTCACTTGCAGAGCTGCTCGACTGCAGCCACGATCTGAGGAGGCTGAACCACGGTCCATTCTTCAAGCGTCCCTGCATACGGTGTAGGCACGTCTTGTGAAGATAAACACACAATCGGTGCATCCAAATAATCTTGAAAGTTCTCATTAATCGCTGCGGTCAAACTAGCCCCGATTCCACCCGTACGCATACACTCCTCAACAATAAGCACACGGTGAGTCTTTTTCACCGAGTTCCCGATCATATGCAAGTCAAACGGTTTCAAAGACCGAATGTCAATTACCTCCGGGTCATACCCTTTGTTGACCAAAGTCTTGGCAGCCTGCATTACATGATATCGCATCCTCGAGTACGTTAAAATTGTCACGTGTTGACCCGGTCGGACCATCTCAGCTTCTTCGAGATTTAGCACGTATTCTTCATCGGGAATCGTTTCTTTTAGATTATAAAGTAAAACATGCTCGAAAAGGATCACGGGGTTATCACTACGAATAGCAGCTTTCATTAACCCCTTCGCGTTATAAGGAGTCGAGCACGCTACCATTTGGATACCGGGAATGGACTGAAAATAAGATTCCAACCGTTGAGAGTGTTCGGCACCGAGCTGACGCCCGACTCCGCCAGGTCCCCGAATGACAACCGGGATTTTGAACTGACCGCCCGACGTGTAGTGGAGCATACCGCAGTTATTGGAGATTTGATTAAAAGCGAGAAGAAGAAAGCCCATGTTCATTCCTTCAATAATGGGCCTCAGGCCCGTCATGGCGGCCCCGATTCCCATTCCGGTAAAGGCGTTTTCAGCGATCGGGGTGTCTAGAACTCGTAGATCCCCGTATTTTGGGGCGAGGCCTTTGGTTACCTTGTAGGACCCGCCGTAGTGGCCCACGTCTTCGCCCATAACGCATACGCGTGCGTCTCGGTCCATTTCTTCTTCGAGTCCTTCTCTTAAAGCGTCAAAGAGTAATATCTCGTGCCTGCAGATTGAAAATTATGATTTTGTGTGAAAATGGTATTTGAACATGTGATCATTTCATAGTTTTTGTATTCCTATAAATCTAGGAGGCATAATAACAATCGAACCCAATCCGCAGAGCTCTAACCGAAAAACCCAACCCGAAAGAATGTATAACCCGAACCCGAGTGCAAATTGAGGATCCGTTTTTGGGTTGATCTTCCAGAATCTGGTTCACCAGAATAACCCGAACACCCTAAACAAAGACTTCCGATTTCTACTAGGGTAATACGTTATATGAGTCAGTAGCAGCTTAAACTCTTCAAGGTGATATTGCGGTATTTTAAAAGTTAAACTTCGTGATCAACTCTTTCAATATCCAAGTTCTATTCAATCAATTCATCTAAGTTCGGTTCAATACAAACCTTTCGTTTGATTCAAGTCTTTAACCCTTAAAGGTACTTGGTTTTAAAATGTTGAGTAACACAGATAGTTTAGATTCTGAATTTGGTTAATCATAATGATCATGTCAATAACACATTCACGGTTAATAGTATAGTCCTGTTATGATGATATGATCATGCCTAAGGCTGTATTAACAAGATTATAAGCAGATTCACAAGATCACATTACATAACCGAACTCGATTAACATAAACAGTGTTATTATAAACCGTGAAACCCATACAAGCATATCATATCATATTTGGTTGGTTCGGGAGTAAAATAACCCAAAATCTGCAAAAACTACCCGAATGACACTCGTAGATCAATCAAAGTAACGAGTAAACTATACAAACTCATACATACATACCCGGATTTAGATGCAGTAGATGCAGCTGAATTACCAGGCTTTGTCTGCAACATATGAACAATTCAAAAGTCCATTACATAATACACACATACATACACACATATAAGTGGGGTGAGGTTACTGTACAATAATTTATTAACGTACAATAGGTATGCGAGACGCTCAAAGGCAAAAATACTAAAATGCTCAGACAAAAACCTAAAACGCTTAAAAATTGATCGATTAACGATCCAAAACTGTTTATTTCAGTGAACCAATGACTAATTGGATATGTATTGATGATTTCGAGATCTTGTGATGTGATTTCGTGGATCGATAAGTATTCTTGTCCCTAATGTACGTTAAGCAATTATTCTATTCTATCTTTTCTCCATATAAGTATCTATAATATATATATATATATATATATATATATATAGATAGAAACTACTTACTGCAACAGCATTTGTAACCAAATGATGGGTTCTACTTCCAATTGGTTTCAACCCAGTGGTGATCTTAGCACCATCAGATCTAACCACAAGAAAACCCGATTTCCTACCTGAAATGCAGTTAACAAATAATAATAATAATAATAATAATAATATACAAATCAGTAATTACAACAATGCCATTAACCTAAATTAATTAAACAAATAGTACCTGAAAGGGATCGGCGGTCGAAGTTGTTGTTGGTGTCAAAGGAAGTGGCAGCTCCGATTCTTTGAATAATCAAAGAAGCCATTTTGTTTTGTTGAAATGAAAGGAAAGTAATGAGTTGGAATGGAACAGGTAATGTGATTTATATATATAATTATATAAATTGGTAGAGCGATGATTTGTAAGTAAGTGGGAATGGAATAATAATAATAATAATAATAATAATAATAATAATTAGGGCGGAGAAGAAGAGGAAGGAAGAGTTGTGTTAAGTCGATTTGATTTGAGGAAGAGTTTAGTTAGGGGTGGTGTTTGCAAAGTGGTTTGGACTTTGAGTGTACCGCCTCTTCACTAGGGTGTCTTTGTGTTTGTGTTTGGTTCTAATATTTTGGAATTAATACTTTTTTTCTACTGGTTTGCATTTTAGTTTTAACGATAAATTCTCCTTAAAAGGATAAACTAACAAGTGAGGTTATACCAAGAATTTTAATTCTAAAAGTTGTCTTAATGTTTGAGCTCAAGGAACGAAACCGTGAAAACAATTTGTATAATGTTTTTCAGAGAGTGTCGAGGATGGATTCGATTGGTTTTGGGATTATAACCTAAAGAACTATAATCCCATATGTTATAGTTCAACGGGTCGTGCACAGTAGTAACTTATCGACGCCAAAAAACTATAACTTTGTTTTTAGTAGGATCGGGTGTGTCATTCAAAAGGGGTGGTGGTGGTGCAACTTGTTGACCGCTTACCCACCTCTATATTGTAATTTGATCATTTCGTTCAATATATGAGTTTTTAAGTTGTACCTAAAGTTCACAACATTTTATTACCGCATGTTAGATGCCGCTCATAGTTTAATACGAGACCAACAAATGATTAGTCGATTCTGTTGGTGAATCATAATTGGTGCACTTCGTCTGACTCGCACGTCTCTATTTGATGATGTTTCCTTAAATGGGATTTACTTATCACCAACGTCCAAACGAAGTCATTTTACCTTCTTTGGAGCCCATTTAGCCTAGTCCATTCTAAAATCATTCTACAGTGGTAATTTTTTTTATTTCTTTTTTGAATGTATCCACCATGAATGATTTAGAATTGTTCTCCCTTTAGAAACTAGTTGTATTTTCCACTTAGAAGATCGCAACTCTTGATCAAGGTTGAGATTTGTTGTAATTCAATCGACTTCCTTGTGTTGCTTGGACGTTTTTCTTTTATTATGTAACATGTTTTGATATTGTCGTTTCGCTTAAGAACCCTGTCTGGCGCCTTACAAAGTTGAAGTACTCAAGTTTAAATATATTGGGGAATTGTTCTTTGAGTGAACCCAATTAAGTCCATTTGTCTTTCCATAACATAATGTTCTCTCACAACAACCTAAGTTGCCCCTCAAAAAGGTGGCTATGTGAGGCTTATGGTCGCTAGAGGTGACTCTAGTTTTCCCTAATTCTGATATTACAATTTCTCATAGAGGTATCGAGCCAAATGTGAATATTGTAACGTAATAAATTTATTGCCTGAACCCAAAATAGATTTTAAATCGCTTTAAATTTCTGACGTCATTTAGTCAGTAGTGCCACATTGGTCGCTTTTATGTTTCTCATCTCATGCTCATCCATTTCTTTAGTCGTCACTATTCTTTCCTATGAAACCCAACAGACTTTTTTTCTTTGAGCTAATTTTTTTCGTTAAAATTTTTTTACATGACTCAAACACACAATCTTTTAAATTAGTATCTTACTAGTCTTGTTAGGACAAACCATTATACTATTATTGTAATTAACTCGAAGTGGAATGATCACGTGTAAAAAATACTTGTTACATTATCTAGAGCACCATTTTATTTATTTGTTTGTTTTAATTTCTATTTTCAAACTTATAATTAAGATCTTTCAATTAAAAAAATTGTTTTTATTAAAACACACCCATCCATGACTTATTAGTCTCGTACTAAGGTGTCCGTTATCATAAATGTAAGGTTCTTAGTTCAAATCATTGTAATTACAAGGTAAAGATGGAATTTTGTTGTTAAAAAAATAAACGTACCTTAATTTTATAAGGTTCTGAGTTCAAATAAACCGCCACTTCACTAGATGTTTGGTTCTAAGATTTTGGAATTGGAATTCAATTCTTTAATACTTTTTATTGTAGTGGTTTACACTTTACTATTTTAGTTTTTACGATAAATTTTTGTTAGAAGGATAAGCTAAGCAAGAATTGTTCCAATTCTAAAAGATTGTCTTATGTTTGAGCTAAAGGAACGAACCCATGAAAACGGTTTGTAGGATGTTTTTTTACAGTGTGTTTAGTTTGAGGGTGTCGAAGATAGATTTAATCGATTTAGGATAGTTTATAATATTTCATTACCGCCTGTTAGATGTCACTCGTCGTTTGGCACGAGACCAACAAATGATAAGTTGATTCTATTTGTGAATCACAATTTGTGTAGTCCGTCTAACTTGCACGCCTATATCTGATAGTGTTTCTGTAAATGAGATTTATTCATCATCGACATCCAAACGAAGTTATTCACTCCTTTGAAGCTCATTTAGCATAATCCATCTTAAAATCATTCTACGGTGGCAATTTTTTTCATTTATTTTTTAAATGTACCCGCCATGAATGATCTAGAACTATTCTCCCTTTGGAACTAGTTGTATCTTCCACCTAGAAGATCACGGCTCTTGATCCAAGGTTGAGAGTCCTTGTAATTCAATCAACTCCTTTGTGTTGCTCGGATGTTTTTCTTTTTTATTTTTTTTTTCATGTAACATGTCTTGAAACGTTGTTTTGCTTAAGCAACCTATATGAGACCTTACAACGTTAAAGTACTCAGGTTTAAATATATTGAAGAATTGTCCCTTGAGAGAAACCAATTTGGCAATTAGTCTAATCGCCATGCCATAATAGAATATTATACCTCAACCTAATTTGCCCCTCAAAAAACGTGGGTACGTGAGGCGAATGGTTGCTAGAGGCAACTCTATGTTAGTGTAATCTTGCGTAAGTACGAGGACCTAGTTGTCGCATTTACAAACCTAGGGGTTATTGAGTTAGTTTTCCTCGTAACAAGTAATTGTATGGTTATAAATAGGGGTTATTTGTAATCAAGTAATAACAACAAATTATTAATCAATACAATAAAGGTTTAGACTTGAATCTTATTGTCTTCAATTGGTATCAAGAGCTACGGTTAGGGTTCTTTACCGGCGGCAAGGATTACCGATCAAGAAGTTCCGGTGGCGCAAGGCATCTCCGATCGAAGGTGAGTCCGGCGAGGAAGGCAATCACGTCTGGTTGCAAGACCTCTGCGACGGGTTCTAAGATCGATCGAAGATCAAGAGCGGCAACCAGTTTGAAAGATACGGTATTCATCTATTTTCCGGCCAGGTTTGCGGCTAGTCGCCGGTGAACAAAGAACACAGAATAGGCGGCGTGTTTCAAGAAAACTGATTAGTTCTTGAACGTAAACAAGGACGCGTAGGTTTCAAGAACCTTATTTCGATCTTGAACAAGGCAACTTTTGTTTGTCGGCGGAAAGCAACGTAGGGAAGTTTTGCTTTCAATCTGTGTTTCTTTTATTTTGGTCACAAAAACTACAAAAGTCAATCAGTTTGTTGTTTTGTGGACAAGATTTAATACAAAGTTACAAAAAGACAAAAGTCAAAAGATCTTGAATATTTTGTGTACGAGAGTTTGAAGAATAGCAAAACACAATTTATTTTGCTTTGTCTTTGAAGTCCCAGCTTATTCGTTATTAAGATGGGTGATCAACCAAATAATCAGGTCGGCGGGTCAAGCAATCAAGCCGGTTTTCCCAAAGAACCGAGTTCTCTCTCGATTCAGTTTCCGATTCTTACGTCCACTAATTAAACGATTTAGACGGTAAAAATCAAGGCCATCTTCAAGGTTCAAGGATTGTTGGAGGCTATCGAACCAAGAACGGGAACGGTGGTTGACTCGAAGATAGACGGATTGGCGATTGTGTATCTCTATCAAGCCATGCCGGAGGCTTTGGTGATGCAAGTGGCTCACCTTTCCACCGCTAAAGAGATATGGGATGCACTTAAGACTCGTTTCGTTGGGGTTGGTAGGGTTCGAGAAGCACGGATCGAGTCTCTTCAACATGAGTTCGATGTACTCAAGATGAAAGAAACGGACACGATTGATGACTACTCGACCAAGATACCCCAAATAGCTTCCAAAGCAAGTAGTCTTGGAGAACCGTTTGAAGAAAAGACCCTTGTGAGAAAGCTTTTGAAGTCCGTTCCGAGAAAGAGGTATATAGCGATTGTTGCTACTATTGAATAGTTTGCTGATATAAAGACCATGACGTTCCATGAAGCCGTTGGACGCCTAAAAGCGTTCGAGGAACGATCTGGAGATGAAGACAAACCCGTGTCCGGTAAGCAAGAACAACTCCTGTATACATATGAAGAATGGAAAGCTAAAAGCAATCAAGAAAGGCGTCATGGGAAAGGCAAGATGGGAACCGAATCAAGTCAAAAGAACAAGGGAAAAAGTAAGGTTGTGGATCGGGAAAAGAAAGAACCCCGAGTTAAGAAGAATCGGTCAAAGATTAAATGTTATCGGTGTGATGAACTAGGGCACTTTGCCACGTCATGTCCTAACCGAAACATGGAGAAGAACGATCAAAGTAACCTCGCTCAAGATGGCGGACCGGCTCTAAACATGATGACGGTAGCTCGGAGTAAGGAAGATGTCGTTTTTCTAAAAGAAGACCGGGTTGATCCGAAGCAATATGCTTCAACCCCATGTGATAAAAACACGTGGATTCTTGATAACGGGGCGAGTAACCATATGACGGGAAATCCGGAATGGTTTTCCAACATCGATCGTAACAAGACCGGTAAAGTAAGTTTCGGTGATGGTTCGTGTGTCGAAATCGAAGGTCGGGGCATGATAGTAGTAGAAGGTCAAAGGGGAGAACAACGAGCCTTGAGTGACGTTTATTTTATTCCATCTCTCAAAAATAATATTTTAAGTCTCGGGCAATTAGACGAAGGAGGATGCAAGATCGGGATCCAAGACGGTATCTTATGGATATTCGAACAAGATGGAAGGCTTCTAATCAAGGTACCGCGTTCCTTCAACCGGGTTTATAAAATTAATTTAAAGGTTGTTTCTCCGGTTTGCTTACAAGTCAATTTGCATAATGTTGCATGGATATGGCATGCTCGATTGAGGCATTTGAATTTCGATGCCCTTCGGGGTCTCTCGAAACTCGCGGATGGAGTGCTAAGAATCGAACACCCGATGCAAATTTGTGATGCATGTATATTAGGCAAACATACAAGATCGGATATCCCGAAAGAATCTAATTATCGTGCAAAGGTACCGCTCGAGCTCGTTTATGCAGATGTTTGTGGCGCGATTACTCCCAAGACACATGGTGGAAACTGGTACTTTCTGCTGATTTTTGACGATTACACCCGCTATATGTGGGTTTTCACGATAAAGACGAAAGACCAAGTTGCGGGCTTACTCATAGATTTCGTGAAAATGGTGGAAAACGAAACGGACAAGAAACTCAAAACCATACGAACCGACAACGGGGGTGAGTTTAAATCCCATGTTTTGGAAGATTACTTATCAAGTATAGGTGTGGCACATCAGTTTACGGCCCCGTACACCCCACATCAAAACGGAGTGGTTGAAAGAAGAAACCGAACCATACTTGGTACGACTCGAAGTTTGTTAACGGCGATGTCACTACCACAAGATCTATGGGGAGAAGCGGTTTATCACTTGGTTTATTTACTAAACCGGTCACCAACAAAATCGTTGGGGGATTCGACTCCGTACGAGCGTTTTAAAGGAAGAAAAGCGAACCTTTCACACGTTAAAGTTTTCGGATTCACAGGGTATGTAAAAGTCCTTTGTACCGGTCAAAAGAAATTGAACGACCGAAGCATTGTGATGATTCACTTAGGTACTCAACCTGGAACAAAAGCCTACCGTATGTTTGATCCGATCAAAAGACGAGTACACGTTACGCGGGATGTCAAGTTTGACGAGTGTAAAAGGTACGCGTGGGCTGATCTTGACAAACAAGAGGGCGAAAAGGGTTCTGAATGGACCGAGTTTATTGTTAGGTGTGATATTGAACCCGAATCGGAGCATGTGACATCCGGGTTTGACACCGGGTCCGTAGATCGACATGATACCGGTGAGTTGGTTCGTATCAGAAACGAAAGCGAGTCATCAAGTTCAGAAGGTGGCAACTCACCTGTAAGCCCGACTAGGCTGAACACTAGCCTAGTCGAAGAACCGTTACAAGTTATTCAGCCGCGTCGAACTACTCGAAAGACGGTTTTACCCAAGAAATTTAGCGACTTTCTGGTTGAAGGTATACCGACACCCGCCGAGCAAGACTCGACAACCGACGAGGTAAATCTACTATTATTATTCGATGATAAACCGGTAAATTTTCGAGAAGCGAATAATGAAAAAAATTGGAGAAAAGCAATGGAAGTGGAGATCGAGTCGATTGAAAGAAACAAGACATGGCGGTTAGTCGAAGCACCACCCAAAGTAAAACCGATAGGTTTAAAGTGGGTCTATAAAATCAAAAGAGACGAAGCCGGGAAAATAACCAAGTACAAGGCCCGACTCGTAGCTAAGGGGTATGTTCAGAATTTTGGGATCGATTTCGAAGAGGTGTTCGCACCGGTGGCGAGAATCGAAACCGTCCGACTTTTACTCGCGTTAGCAGAAAACCGAGGTTGGGAAGTGCATCACTTGGATGTAAAATCCGCGTTTCTTCATGGTGATTTGAAAGAAGAGGTGTACGTATTTCAACCGGATGGGTTCGTTAAGAAAGGTGAAGAAAGAAAAGTGTACAAGTTGGCTAAAGCGTTATACGGTCTGCGCTAAGCTCCAATGGCATGGAATAATAAACTAGACGGATCGTTAAAGGAATTCGGATTCACTCGATGTAAACAAGAACAAGCGGTTTACAAAAGGTGTTCCGGTCAAAGGCTACTACTCGTTGGAGTTTACGTTGATGATTTGATAGTCACGGGTACAAGTGTGCAAGAAATTTCAAACTTCAAAAGACAAATGGAGTCAAGGTTCGAGATGAGTGATCTCGGTTTGTTGCATTACTATCTCGGGATCGAAGTGAAGCAAAGCGATCATGGGATAACGTTAAAGCAAAGTGGTTATGCAACGAAGATCCTAAAAGAAGCAAGTCTATAGGAGTGCAACTCGACTCAAATTCCTATGGAACCGGGCTTAAAGTTGTCTAAAGAAGATGAGAATCCGAAGGTAGATCCGACCGGTTATAGAAAGATAATCGGAAGCTTGCGGTATTTAACTCATACGAGACCCGATTTGAGCTACTCGGTTGGTTATGCGAGTCGTTTCATGCGATCACCAACTCAAGCTCATGCTCAAGCGGTTAAATATATTCTCCGATATCTAAGAGGTACACTTGACTTTGGTATTATATACTCGAGAGGCAGAAACAGTATATTGCACGGGTATAGTGATAGTAGTCATGCGGTGTATATGGATGATGGTCGGAGCACCTCAGGTTTGATTTTCTATTGTCACAACCCCGTCTAGGGCCTAGGAGCGTGACCCAATAGTTGGTATCGTAGTTGTAAATAAATCAGAGTTGCATTTAGTTTGTGGAAGACTTGTAAACTTTTAAGGATCGAAAATGTAATATTCATATATTCAAAAGACGGGATGATAACACCCGCTTAAGTTACAAAATATTTATGTGTTTAATATTTACAAACCACCATGTTTATATATTAAGTTACAAAAGAAATTCGAGTCATCGGATATATCAATAGCACTTCGACATTCCAAGTGCTAATATTGTTCACCTGCAAAATGTAATAAAATACGTCAGCAACGAATGCTGGTGAACACGCTGACGCAAAAATAACTCTTTTACTTTATTACCCCTCGAAACTACGCATGTCTCGGCCCAACGTGGCTTAGGAATAACAAAGTCAAATAACACATTATAAACTAGAGCCTCTACACTAGGTCACCTCACAAACACCGCAACGTTCGACTTCATTAAGTACCCGTAAATATACACATACGGTCATACTCTCTGCAGGAGAGCGTCCTACGACCAAGGGTGGTGGGATCATGCCCATACATCGCATAGTACCACCTATGTAAGGATCCAGACATATGTATACCACGGCCTGAGGGCTAGGTTTATACCCATAGTTATAACGGTTTTAGGAACACATAGTTCCTTGTAAACAATTTCATATAACAAGTTGACTATTTTGAATACAAGTTTAAAAGTTTGGGGGCGTATTCACCTTGTCTCTTTAGGATCGGCTTCACTCACCGTCCAAGGGTCTTTCCCTTTCTTTTATCTCGAACCTATAGTTACGAGTATAAATTTTTGTTAGTCGGATACACAATCCGGCTTAAGACCTTTAGTCTTATATCTCAATCCTCGATTGAACCTCTAGTTCAATTCTTATTTACTTGAAAACCTCTTGTTTAAAAGTAAATTTATAAACCTTTAGTTTATATTCAAAACCCGACGTTTCTTCTTCTCCAAGAAACGTAATCATTTTCTTTTATTATTTAAGAATACTCTTTATTCTTTAAATAATATTTTCATAACAAAGAATATAATCATATATACTTACACACATATATATGTTATCACTATATTCATCAATCATATTTTCATTCATTTCTTTGTTATGTTTTCTTTTCTTTTATCGAGGCATCGAGTATAACCTCGACTTAATGCTTAAGCCTTGAATATAATATTCAATTATATTGAATTCATTATTACGCCTAACCTCGTTGGCGTTTAGAAATGCTAGGGACTCGAGCAGCACTCCGATGCCGCCTTACTTTGCTCGACACGCTAATCGAGGAATGCCAAATCTTCAACACTCGAGGACACGACTCTCGAGATTCCTCGCCATTATAACAACACCTTCTTGATTGAGTGGGGATAGAGGGTTGGCAAGTACTTCTAGAAAACGTTATACACAAACGAAGGATCGTGGCATGCTTATCGAGGAAAATATTTTATCGGTTCTAGAAAGAGGTTAGAGAGAGTGGAAAGCTTTTGGATGTGTGAAATGAACATCCCATGGCTGCTATTTATAGGCAAATTTTCGGATCCTATCGCGGTACGCGATGGGTGCTTCAGCAGACCTATCGCGTACCGCGATATAGGTCTGCTGACGCAGATCGTAGACCTGCCACGTGTTGACACATGGCAGGCACCGCTCCACGTGGCGGCAGTGTTGCCACGTGGTGACACGTGGCAGCACATGGTGCCACCGTGTGCCACGTGGCACACGTTGTCAGACACCCCATCGCGTACCGCGATGGGAGTCTATCTGACCTGTTGCGTACCGCGATGGGTCAGGAAAATTAGATTTTATAATTTAGACCCTCAACTTTGGAATTTGGCAATTTTTAGTCCCTAGACTTTGGAAAGTTGATACTTTGAACTCGAAATTTTCACAGTGTTACATCTGCTATGGTACATCACCGATATCATGGGTTTCTCAGAAACAAGGAACGGTGGCGTTATCATCATGTGAGGCTGAATTTATGGCAGCTACATCGGCTGCATGTCAAGCCTTATGGCTTCGGGGTTTGTTATCAAAGATGACCGGAGAAAAGGAGGAGATCGTGACGTTGAAGGTGGATAATTCATCGGCTATTGCCTTAATGAAAAACCCAGTTTTTCACGGGAGAAGCAAGCACATCAACACACGGTACCATTTCATTCGGGAGTGCATCGAGAGAGAACAAATCAAGGTGGAGCATGTCAGTGGAGATTTACAAAGAGCAGACATCCTTACAAAAGCGTTGCCACGGTTGAAGTTTAACGAGATGCGAAGCTTCATCGGTGTCACAAGATTAAGGGGTGATTGTTAGTGTAATCTTGCGTAAGTACGAGGACCTAGTTGTCGCACTTACAAACGTAGGGGGTTATTGAGTTAGTTTTCCTCCTATTCTTGTCTAACAAGTAATTGTATGGTTATAAATAGGGGTTATTTGTAATCAAGTAATAACAACAAATTATTAATCAATACAATAAAGGTTTAGACTTGAATCTTATTGTCTTCATTCTACACTTCTGATGTTTTTCCAAACTCTAGCACCATTTCTCATAGAGGTATGAGCCAAGTGTGAATATTGTAATGTAAAAAATTGATTTCTTTGACCCAAAATACATTTTAATATCATTTTAAATTTCCGACGCCATTTAGTCAGTAGCACCGCATTTTTGCCTTTATGCTTCTCATCTCGTACTCAACCATCTCTTTAGTCGTCATTATTCTTTCCCATGAGACCCAACATACTTTTTTTCTTTATTACTTCTTTCTATAAGAAATATTTAACATGACTCAAACACACAATCTTTTAAATTACTATATTACTTGTTTCATTAGGATAAACCATAAGGATTATTAATGTAATTTACGAAGTGCATTGATCATGTGTAAAAATACTTGTATTTCCTAGAGTGTCATTTTTTTTATTTTTTTATTTTAATTTCTAGCTTCAAACTTATTATTAAGATCTTTCATTAAAAAAATGTTTTTATTAAGCATACCTATCCATGACCTATTGTTCTCGTACTGTCCATTATTATAAATGTAAGGTTTTGAGTTCAAATCATTGTAATTGCAAGGTAAAGATAGAATTTTGTTGTTAAAGAAAAATAAACATATCTTAATTGTTTACATGACTTAGTTTAAAAATGCCACAAAATGAAAGTTCAAGTCATATATCTATTTAAATTGTGAACACTTCTTACGTCTTAGATTAGTAATTTGAGAGAAATAAGTCATAAATAATATGAAAAGTATTTGGAAATAGTAGCCAATTTTATCTAATAAGAACAAAATACAAGCAATGCATTTAACTCGTGTTGAAACTTGGAAGTGACAAGACTTTTACCATGTAGACATTTAAGGTTGCGTGTCACGCAAAGAAACATGTGCGTAGTTTAGAAGGAAACTTACGGTAGGTATTTTGTAATAAAAATTACTAAATTCAAATGCCACGATACGAAAATTCAATGAGTTTATTATCACCTTGTGTAAAATCCCTTCAACTTTCATTTTTTTCGGTTTTAGACCTTCTCGGTATTTATAAAACAGTTTTATTATGTAACAAAAAGAAGAAGGTTTTCTAATGTAGTATGACAACTTGTTAATGCATTTGGAAGGCGAGAAACAACTTTCTTTATGAAGGAAAGAGGTTATTGTTGGTAAGGTGATTGAAGATGTTAACTCTTTGAAGTTTCTTCGAATAAAAAAATGTTTTTCCTTTAAATCTTTATAAGTTGGAAAGATTTGTGTATTTATTTTCTTTTTGATGTGTTTCCTTGTTTTGTTGGTGTGGCTTCTTGTTAATTTACCGTCTTTAATGAAAGTTGTCATTATAAAAAATAAAAATTGAAAGTTTTGTTAGAAATTGTAACACTAATAATTAGTATTGATATTATTTATTAATTTGTCCAAATGGAGTAAATATGAATGCGACATCGATTCTCTAATGTGTGTGTATGAGACTATGAAAATGGGTGTATAAGTAGGAGGGTTCACAATAATGTATATTTGAATGACAAGACACATTCAGTGGCAACTGCAAAAAGGTGTGGAGCACTCGACGCACCAAGGACCGGGTGAGGAGCGATGTGCATAATGTGGCGTTTTGAACTTATGATGACACACTTTGCACTCATTAGTATATTTTTTAGTCTTGGTTCACTCGTGTCAGTGACTTTTCTACTTCCATCAGTTGCAAAAGTTCATTGACTTATTCAAGAATTAATTAACTCAAGACCTTTGGTTGAGGTACGACTCTTCCATATAGGGGTGTTCTTCGGGTTCGTTTTTCGGGTTTCAGGTTTTTCGGGTCAGGTTCTTCAGGTTTTAAAGTTTTAAATCTTGACCCGAAACCCAACCCAAATCTCTCACGGGTTTTTCGGGTTCGGGTAATTCGGGTTCGGGTTTTTTCGGGTTGGGTTAATCGGGTTTCGGGTATCCTAGAAAAAAAACACAAAATCACAAAATTTTTAATAACTACAATGCTAAAATTAAACCATCATATTCTTCTTTGCTTATAACATAAATAATCAGTTAATAAACTAATCTAACTTGATAGAACAATTCAAAAAAAGAGTAAAACTAACTCGAACCATAATCGTATTCAATCGGGCGTGTTTGGTTGTTCGATAAACGGAAAATATAAATTA
Source organism: Bidens hawaiensis (assembly GCF_021521415.1). NCBI lineage: Eukaryota > Viridiplantae > Streptophyta > Magnoliopsida > Asterales > Asteraceae > Bidens > Bidens hawaiensis. The sequence goes on along the minus strand of NW_027499190.1, from coordinate 2,180 downwards.
ATAATAAGCAATCGATCCATAATCGTTAGAATGACAACAACCAGTTATTGATAATTTTAGTGACCAAGACTTAACCTATTATACATAAAAATATATATAATTTTAAAACAAAAAAGTTTATTCGGGTTTTTCGGGTTGACCCAAACTTATAAATCAAACCCGAGAACCAACCCGAATTACTTCGGTTCGGGTTCGGGTTAGTCTTTTCTCGGGTTCGGGTGCTTCGAGTCGGGTTAGTTCGGGTTCGTGTACAAGTTTTTTCAGGTTGGGTTTCGGGTAAAAGTGACAGCCCTACTTCCATATATACTAGCACATGTTCTTGGAGAATAAACAATGAAATTCGTTCTTGCAAACAAACACACAACCAGAATAATTTTCAGGCTTTAGGATTTTACACGCTCTTGTTGCATGTATAGTTTGGGTGCTAGGCTAATCCCGGTAGTATTTTCTGTTGCGACTGTTGTACCGTGGGAGACAAACGAGTTCACCTTGATGGCCCGAAATCTGCTTTAAGGGACCTATGTTAAACAGAAATCCCCAACCATCTTCTTGCTTATGTTATGTTTTTGTTATTTGTTTACTATGTTTTGTAATGTAATTTCATTTTGTAAAGACTATGTTTTTATGTTAGACTAGCCGTTGTGGGTTATATAGGGGCTTTAAAAGGGGCGTTATAAGCAAGGAATGCCACCGCGGGGCTGTATATGGGACGGTAAGGGGGTGGGGTTGTATCTAGACGAAAAGATGGTATGTGGGAGGTGTGGTGGGGCCATGTGATGATTCTCTCTCTCTCTCTCTCATACACACACATATAATGTATGTATAAATAATGGGGTGGTAAGGAGGCTTGAAACCACAACGGAGATTTATGAATGAGAGGTTCAAAGCCTCGGTTGCTATGTGGTGATGACGTGGAGGGGCGGTTAAGGCCCTTCGCAACATATATTCTTACAAATGATGCATATATGAATGGGGTCACTAAATTCTAATCGTTTATAAGGATTTTAATTTTACCTTACGACCATCCAAGTTAGCGGCGTTGTTTGGTAGTCTTCAAATGATTCAATTAACATGCTATATGTGAATCGGTCATAAATAAAGTGTGTTTGGTTCATTAAAAAAACAACTCTTAACGGTTCATGAAGTCTCTTAATTGATAAGTTTTAAAAACATGTTGAATGATTTAGATGTTATTTTTTAATTGGTGATATCTCTTAATGGCTCAGTACAAGATTGGTCAAACTCCCCCGACATCTTTTTCAAATGGCTTTTGGAGATTTTGTAATTGAACTAAACAAGAATAACATCGATTTTATTATAGTTTGATAAAAAAAATAATAAAAGGCATTATTCTATAATTTTTCTTTGTATTAATTTTTTTAATGGTGTTTACTTCATATAAGTATACAACGACATTGTATTTTACTATGTGAAGTCATCGGATCCGAAAAGGACATCAACTTGATAAACAACCAGCATCGTAAAAACCAAAAAATGTCTTGTATATAAATACAATTCACGTTTTATACTATTCATAATCTTCTATTGCAATAAAGCATACAAAGAATTATTACATCACATGATATTAGATGAAAAAGCACTAAAGAACTTTTGAATATCATATGACGACTATTTAAGTTGTTTTCAAGACTTATTTTGTGTTTAAATACCATACTTCATACTAAACTAATAAGCATTAAAAATCACTGTCATACCATTATTTTTGAAAACACGACCACTTTAAGCACATCACGCACATAAATTAACCGCTTAGATAATAAATTCCTTGACTATGTAGGATGCGACAGTAGGGTGGCTGATGTAATAATAGTGGGTTATCGGAGATTCTAATTTTTTTGTTTAATTTCTTCATAATTTGAAAGGAATGTTGAATTTCTTAACATAAAAGAATTTAAGTAGATTAATCTCAATTTGTTTACCGACTATATATATAGATTGTATTAAAATTTGGATTTCAATTCTTCTTAACCTAACGCGCCATTTGTTTTTAGATTTATAAATCAACATGAGTTGCACATTGAAACTTATTCCTCAACTATTCTAGAGATATTATAATAAACTTGAGCCCACTTTGCCAACCTTTTGTTTCTTCACATGGACACTATTTAAATATACCATGTGGTTTTTCTAGCCCTGATTTTTCTTTTCTCTGTTTCTGT
>NW_027499189.1:0-35717 GCF_021521415.1 Bidens hawaiensis | reverse complement strand
TTGCTAAGTGCATAAACAACCCGTAAACGCGCTTATTCGATAAAATTAACAACTTTCAGGTGTAGTTTGGAAATCCTTTGTCCCCGGAATTAACTAAGGGTGGTTTTGGTAAATACATGGCCTCGGGGGCTAATGTAAACGGTATTAGTATGGTTGGGGCTTTAGGTCCATCAAACCATATTACAAAGCCTCATAGGATAAACGAGTCGATTGGGTACCGTTAGAAATTATTGTTCGTAATCCGACAGGCTTTTGAGTTGTGGGAGTACTTAAGGGTCCTCTAGCATGTAGTTCATGATGCCCCTTTATACTCTTTTCAAGTTTTGGGCTACCATACACACCGTATTACAATCTTACCCGATTTTACTTGTTTAAACTCTTTGGATGGTATTACATAGCCTTATTTGTATTTGTGGACTTATGAAACTATGTGTGAATTATATTCTATGCCTTAGGATATTTGAGACTCGTTTATGGTCATATATTCCTTAAGGTTATATATATTACTTATGGCCTAGGCTCAAGGATATAGGCTTACTCGTATCATAGCATGTCTTGAGATGATATTTATCTATGTAGACGCATGTGTTACTTTAAGACCATAGGCTTACTTTTAGTATGGTATATTTTGGAATGATGTATGTATATATATATATACGTATGTTTATACATGCGTTATTTTATGGCCAATTATTGGCGATGTTAATTAGTCATTATCGACTAAGGATGTTTGCGTATGCCTACTTTGTGTTTGCATACGTTGGATGGAATGTTACGTGTTTGAGTTGTACGTGTGCTCGAACCTGATGTTATCACTCGGATGTTACGTGTTTGGGTTATACATGTGCTCAACCCTGATGTTATTACTCGGATGTTACGTGTTTGGGTTGTACGTGTGCTCGACCCTGATGTTATTACTCGAATGTTACGTGTTTGGGTTGTACGTGTTCTCGACCCTGATGTTATTAGTTGAATGATAAGCATAGGGATATAATTATATAGATATATAAGTATGACTACTTATGGTTCATTATGGCCTAACTATTCATATCCCGTATTATATTTTAAACACTTGGAATGATTTATATATATGTCAATATTTTAAACACTTGGAATGATTTATATAGATGTCAATATTTAAAACTTGAACTCACTCAGCTCAAGTTGACTTTGTGTGTATGTTAGTGTTAGTTTCAGGTTAAGAGGAGGATGCTTACCGCTTGGACGTGCTCGAGTCTACTCTATCGGTTGAAGGCATAGCTAGTCGAGAAAATTTAATAATGAAGACTGTTTATTTTTAAGTTATTACTTAACGCGTTTAAATTTGGTTTTGGGCATATTTCCCGGTTTTTGGGAACTTGTTTTAGTGCTTGTGAATTTCCGCTGATTTTATACTCTGAACTAGTTTTTAAAATGAAATGGGTTGCCTTGAGTTTAAAAGAAAATTTTGTTAAGCTTTGGGAATCTTGGCACTTATTATTCCGCTGTTATTTACTCTGAATCGGTTTTAAATAAAACGAAATTTTTCTTGGTTTTATATTTTTATAAGTTTCTTGTATGATTACCAACTGTATGATTCCTGGATTCGGGGTCTTACACCGTGTCCGAGTCCGAGTCCGTGCGCGTGTGCGTCGGGTGCTTCGCACCCTCCGCTAGGACTGTGGAGAGTGATAAGCCACATTAAAACATTTCTAGGGAAACTTGCTTCCTTATAAAGAGCTTCCATTTGTTTGTTTGTCTCCATGTGGGATGAAAATTCCATTCCCTTATTTATACATTTAGGGAATGCTTCCCTTTTCTTCCATCTTTCCATGTGGGATGGAAATTTTTCTTATTTCCTTAAGATAAGATGCTTTCTTTTTCTTATCTTATTTTTCTCATTACTTGTCTGTGTAAATGTTTTTAATCCTTCAACTCTCAAAGTTGGCAACTTTAGCCCAAAATAAGTATGGGTTTTTCCTAGATGTTACACACCCCGTTAAGCGATTTTCGGAAGCGTAAAACGGAAATGTAACAGATACAACTGGTATCAAATACATTGTTCATAAAGAAACATTACTAACTAATTTACAATATATTTCATCGTTCTAACAACTTTTACAAACTAGGTGATACAATCAAAACTTGCTCTTGAACTACTTTACTTCTACTCAAATACTCACGGCCGCCATCACAACCCAAACCCGTAACACATAGGCAATTACTTCACTTTTCTGATTTCCTGAAAAGCATGTTAAAGCAGGTCAACTACGAATAGTTTGTGAGTTTCAGAAGTTTAACGAAATCAATTCTGTGTACCACGCAGTCATAGTTTGCATGTACGCGCGTATATAAAAATGTATTTATTTTTGTATATATGTACAACCGTATCTTTGTGTGTACATATGCATGTATGTAAGTTTATAATATAAATTCGACTTTCCGATAAAATCGTGACTGCTCGTTCGTAATACGTGCCTTCGTTTTCCACGTAATATCAACCATTGTGCCCCCCCCCCTTCCGCCCACAATGTTTCCCCGTAAATTCAACCACTATGGCCCCCTTTCTATCCACAATAGTTCCACGTAAACTTAAACATTACACAGTATATACAAATAATAAGTATTTCCTACACCACATTATTTCCTACGCCTATTCACATTGCATGTATATAGACATACACACACACACATATATATATACAAAAATGTAGTATTTATCATGTATCACCAATCACAGTGGCCCCCTTTCCTCCCATAACATATATAATCACAATATTTTCTTGACACTCATGTCAAAATCAAGTTAGTTCGATTAATAAGTTGTAGCAGAACTTGGCTGGCTCATAGGCCATACTCAACTTTAGTTTATAAGTTGCAGCAGAACTTGGCTCATAGGCCATACTCAACTTTAGTTTATAAGTTGCAGCATAACTTGGCTCAAAGGCCATACTCAAATTTAGTTTATAAGTTGCAACAGATTTTGGCTCATAGGCCATACTCAACTTTGGTTTATTACTATTGTGGCTCCCCTTCCGCCCACTATAGTCCCATGATCATCACACAGACCACGTTATCCCCATGGCCATTACAGACCACGTTATCCCCATGGTTATCATAGACCACGCTATTTCCCCAACCTGTTGTGTTTAGCATTATATAGCGTATTTGTATAAACAGGTTGTCACGTATGATTTCATTATGTTTTGGCATTCGTAGTATTTCCATTTAATATATCAATCACGATAATAATCACCTTTCAGACGTAGTTTATCATTATGTTTGTAAGGACTTTTCATATATGAAGGTTCAGGTATTTTACGTTCTGAACCGTTTTCAAATAGATAATGCATATCAGCATGCTTTTCACCCCAAAAGTTTGTAAAACAGTTTAAAGGGTGGGGTCATGAAACTCACGGTTTTGTAGGCACTCAGTGCGAGGTTAGCTCGAGGTTCGTTTCCCTTGCTATCACTTTGTCCCTATAGTTAATATTATAATAATATTAATATTTTTATAATATTATAATCATTATACTAAGTTGGGCTGTATAGCTAGTCTAGGTGTGGCTGTAACACCCAGAAAGTGTCAGTAGGTTTAGATTGTGATGTTGTTCAATATCTGATGTTTAAAATCGAATTTGGCTCACTTTCCCCGTTTCACCAGCTGGGCCAAGTTGCTCGTTTATGCGTTTGGAAAACAATTATGGGGAAGTAAACTTGGGTAAATGTGTTGGTTGATAAAATGATTAAATTATAAAGAAAGATCACGTATTAGGGGCCTGGATTCGCTACGGGGCTCGTTTCCGTTTATTTAGTTTGATTTGGAGAAAAACGCGCACAATCTATCCAAATTGTCCAGATTTCTCACAAAAAGTTTGTTTTTATATAATTAATCCGAAAATATGTTTTTTGATCACTCTTGATGTTCTGATATTCTAACAAGTTCGTTAATCACGAACTTGCTGGTTTTTGTAAGAATTAAACTTGTTTAATCTTCAAATTAGCATAATTAATTATCCGTTAATCATTAGATCATGAAAATTTAGAAACTTATCAAATAAAATATATATATATATTTATAAAAATATTTCTAGAAATATATACTGAATTATAAATTTAAAAAAATCATTTTATATGCTATTTTTCGCCCGAAAATCATCCGTTCATACCAAATGATTTCCGAAAAATACGCCAAAATTCCTGTTTGACCAAAACACTTCCCAAAATAACCTGTAGCAATTCCATAGGCTAAAAATCTTGCCAAATATCATTTTCGAGCCAAAAACAACTATGAAAATCCGAATAAACGCAAATGCACAAAACATACCTAGGTTTTTCCAAATGACCCTAAATTTCACATCTGAGTTCCCCACGAAATTTCATAATTTTTCTAGCATTTTAAGTATTTTTCCAAAATAAACAACCCAAATCAGTAATAAATTCGCCAAATATTCTCGGATGGTAAATAAAATTACAAAATTTGGACAGGGACTCAATTATATTGCCCCAGATATACCTGAAAAATTTTATGACCAAAAAATATGTACATCACAACCTTAACCTAAACAGTCCGTAATCGAGCATTTCGACATTACCTTTATGGTTTTTGCCTGTTTTAGCTCTCTTAATCCAGTTTCTGGGTTCTTGTGCTTCTATATGAGCTAAGTACATGTCCTATAACACAAATCAAGCATGTATCTCAAGAGACCAGTCATGAAAGTTAGGGTTTCGGTTAGGTTCTAAACCGAACTTTTGAACCGTAAAAACTTCGTTTAAACCCTCTAATCCGTGTTTATGGCCAAAAAAGAGTATGATTCTGATTCTTAACCATGTGTATGATCAAAACATGTTTTTGGATCATTTTAGAATTTTTTCATGGTTAGGAATGATTTTTGGTAATCAAACTATGTTTATATGGAATTAAACTTGATTAAACATGCATAAAATTGATCAACATAGCTAAAATACTTTAGTTTTTGGTTGAGTGTGTGAAAGAGCAGCTGGGAGTTCTAGTTAACTTCTGGAAAAATGTTCATAAAATATCTAATTGCTTAAGATCAAAGAATACCAAAATAATAATAAAGAAAGGGGGTTTGGTCCAAGTTGGCGGGCCGGACTTTTTGGCCCCCTTTTGGGCCCACTTGGCCCACTTTTCTCGATTTACGTTTCCGAACGTGAAATACCGAGTTCAAATTTATTTCGGGTTTGGTTTTTGGCGCGAAAAATGTATCGGGTACGACAAATCGTTCGAAAACGAGCATTTTTCGGCCAGTTTTTGTGTAAATTTTTAAAAACTTACTATTTGTTTGTAAAAATCAAAAATATTTTCATGGATCGCTTAAAACATCCCAATTAAGTGTTTTGTAAGTCTTTTGCGGCTTAACGGATTATACAATGCTTATTTTGGAACTAACTTTCGCGTTTAACGTCATAGCGGGTGGTTAAACGAGTATGTTTTCCTTTAACTAGTTTGCTATTATACTAAGTCCATAAAATAAATAAGTTGGCTTATATTAAACGTATATCACTTATAAATGCCCCCCCCCCCCCGGATTATCCAGGTCATAACCAGACCCGTTTGGTTATTCATTTGTTCGTTACGCAACAAGCAGTTAATCGCTTATTCGATAAACAATTACTAAGGCATACTCGATTTTGTAACGAATGTCACAGAGTATGGGATGTTATAGATGTAATGGATCCTATGTAACTGCTCTGAGAAGGACATACACTGCATAAGTGTAAGATTCAAGTTTCACGTGATAAATATCATGCATCAGCTATGCAATACTAGAAGGTGATTAAGATCTGTTATTAGTATAAAATTCATTCTTGTGAGGTATGGAAAAGTAAGTGGTTTGATATGGGAGAAGAGGAAGCACAAAAGGAAAAGGAAAGAGAGGAGGAGATAAAAGAAAATATGAGGATTACTTCATTGAAAAAGTTTCAATTCAAATGCATTGGAGTATCGATTCCTACTAATCAGAAACCCTCAACTAAACGTTCATAGGAGGATATGAGGAGCGAATATCGAGAAAAAGTGTTTAGAATGAAGGATTGAAGATCGAAGACCTAGCAACATCCAAGGGGGATTTTGTTAGAGCATAATGTCTATTGCTAGGGTCTTAGATGTATTAGTATGATTGTATAAGACTTGAATTATCAAATGTATAAAATGTATGTTGATAATAGTGCATACGTCACAAACACCGCATAAGTTATGCGGCGTATATCTTATACGCCGTATAACATATACGGGGTTTGCTGTCTTACATGTTGAGTCCAATAAATAGTGGACTTCTGCGTTATTGTGTAGACTTTTGGCAGATGTTAGAGTGAGAGAGTAGAGAGAGAAAGTTCATTTGAAGTTATCAATGAAATGCATGCTTAATGTTTAATTGTTTTGTTCATTCTCGATGGATTCCGCATGGTGAGTTTTAGACTGTAACATCTAGAGATCCTAGGTGTAATCTACATCAGAATTTCAGGTATATACAGTTAAGGAATCAAAAGGAAGAAAAGAAACAACAAAGATATTCCCAAATCAAAGAGGGAAAGGATTGATAAACCAGCAGTAAAGAAGGTGTATACTAGGAGAGAAAAAGAGAAAATCATTGACATTGATGAACCTGTTATTGATGCTCTACATGGAATAGATGAGATGATAGATGTTGAAGAGAATGAAGAAAGAATTAAAACCGATCCAAGGATTATCTTCCTCATGCAATATGGGATAGATTTTGAAACCTTGAAGAACATGTCAGAAGCTGAAATTGAACAGTTGGCTGAACTTAAGGTGAAAGAAAAGAAAGAAAGAAGAGAAAGAGGTGAGTGGAGAGAAAAGGAGCATAAGGAATACTTGCTAAGTCTTGGCTATGAACAGAGATATCTTAATAGGATGACAAGAGAAGGGATTTTAGAAGCTGTGGATGAGTGGAGGAGGAGAAGAGAAACATAAAGAAACTTCTTGCTCCAAGCAGGTCATGTAGTTTCATGCCTCAATAGACAACCCTTTGCTGAGATTGATAGATTGTATAGAAAGGCTGTTCTTGATGATACTATGAGGTATGTGAGGGAATTTAAGAAGAAGAAGGAGGAGGAGGCTAAACAGAAGTATCAGGAAATGAAGAAGAAGTACAAGAAGGAAATAAGATTTTTAGTAGAGAATGGCTACAAGTTTGATACTATAAAAGACTTATCAAAAGAATAACTGCAACAAAGAATGAGAGCAGTGAAAGAGGCACATGAAATGAAAAAAGTTAGACTTCAAACTGAAAGAGAAAATCAGAGAAAAGAGAAAGAAGAAAAAAAGAAAAGATGGAGTCTGAGAAAAAGAGACAAGAAGTTAAAGAATGGTTCAATGATCCAGAGAGAGTAAAAACCTTGAAAGATATACTGATGAAGAAAGGAATGAAAGAACGTTAATTTGAAACCCTATCTCATGAAGAACTCTTAGAGATTTATCAAAGAGAGCAAAAGATGTTCTTGGAAGAAGGGAGAAAATTTATGGAAGAACAAAGAAGAAAAGAGAGAATGGATGAAGAAAGAAGAACTGATCAGACTGAATTAACATTGACTGCACTACAGATAGCTGATATGATCAGTACTCTATGCAAAAGAGGAGCCAAGTATCAAGACCTAATTCAAGAAGGAGAAGGAAATTAAAAAGTTGTTCGATGAATCAGAGAGGAAATATTGAAAGAAACCTTCCTCATCAAGGTTGGGTAGACTTGTGATTCAACCTGAAGTAGAGAGACAGCAAACACAAGTGAGAAATTTAAATCTGCCTACTCACTTATACTTTGAGGGAAGATCAAGAACCTTGAGAGTAATCACTAAAGATGGAGAAGAAACACACGTCATTTTTAGGAATGATTTCAGAAATTTCTCACGAGAACAATTAGAGACAATGGCTCAGCTTGAATTGTATGACAATCAGCAAATGAGCAGACCTGCTGGCCAACAAAGAAATGATTTATCTTACTTAAAGAACAAGCTGAAAAAGGGTTCCCACTTCTCTATCAGAAGAGAAAAGAAAGTTACACAGAAGCTGAAAGAGCCAGAAGGGAGAAGAGACTGGGGGATGTCAGGTGGTCTGAGTTCTCTTTCTCTGAATCAAAGAAAAGAAAGACTCAAAGAACAAGTGGCTCAAGCTCAACTACAAGAACTTTAAGAGAGAGCCTGGCAATGAGAAGAGAGATGCAAGTGCCAAATTCACAAGTTCAACAAGGTGGAAGAATTGCTCACCTTACTTTCAATAGGCAAAGTGAGTCCGTGTCTCTGAGAAATGATGTAAAACCCCAAATCCCGGGAATCCTACAGTTGGTAATCACATCCACAATTTCACAGAAATTTAAAACCAAACGATTCGTTTTTATTTAAAACCGGTTCAGAGTAAATAACAACGGAAAAAGTTTAAGTATCAAAAATCCCAAACACGGGTACAGGTGTCCAAAATCAAATGTAAATAAAATATTTGTTTTATTTGAATTCCTCGACCAGAAATGCCTTCAACCTCCCGAGTAGCATCCAGCACGTCCAAGCGGTAGCATCCACTTCTTAACCTGAAAGTCAATCTAACATACACACAAAGTCAGCTTGAGCTGAGTGAGTTCAAGTTTTCGTAAACGACATTCATTAAAAATTTAAATTCCAAGAGTATGGAATGTAGTGGAAAATCATGAGACCATAAAATCATAAATAGCTTTTCTTAACCAAATCATAAGAGAATAAAACATTAAACATCTTTTCACGCAGCATGGGCCTCCTCACCCCGGGTCTTCCCCGAGTAATATATTTGACCCAGTCGCGGTTTAACAAACCCGTTAAAATCATGCAACACGAGCCTCCTCACCCCGGGTCATCCCCAAGTAATATATTTGACTCGGTCACAGTTTAATAAAACAAAATCACGCAACACGAGCCTCCTCACCACGGGTCATCTCCAAGTAATATATTTAACTCGGTCGCGGTTTAACATCCAAACACGTGATACGGGCCTCCTCACCCCGGGTCTTCCCCAAATAATATATTTGACCCGACCACGGTTCATAGAACGGCGGGCCTCCTCACCCCGGGTCTTCCCCAAGTAATATATTTGACCCAGCCGCGTCATAAACATGCAACACGGGCCTCCTCACCCCGGGTCCTCCCCGAGTAATATATTTGACCCGGTCACAGTTTACCATCACATACACATTCACTTACATACATACAAACATCTAATTCAAACATTCAACCAAACCATATCATCACATTCAATCCATAAATAATGGATAATCTTGAAATTAATACTAGGCCTAATAGTATCCTCGAGCCTAGACCACGAATAATATATGTAACCTTAAGGAATATAAGACCATAAACGAATCTGAAATATCCTAAGGCATAGAAAATAATTTAAACATAGCTTTCAAAATGCACAATCCCGAACAAGACCATGTAATACCATCCAAATAGTTTAAGCGATTAAAATCGGGTAAAATTTGTAATAAGGTGTGTATGCTAGCCCAAAACGTAAAAAGATTAAAAAGTGCATCATGAACTCACCTGAAATCAATCGAACACTTGCAACGAGCTAGGAAATCCCTAAGTGCACAATCACAAGCAAGGGCCTGTAAATTATACACAACATGTTACTAAACTAGACCGTAAGAACACTCTTGCCTAATGGGCCGTTCAAGCCCAACACTTTGGCCCAAGGCCCAACACTTGGCCCAAGGCCCAACAACTTGACCCAAGGCCCAACCCTTGGCCCAAGGCCCAACCACTTGGCCCAAGGCCCAACACTTGGGCCGAGGCCCAACCCAAACCCAATTACATTACCTCAGCCCCTAAAGCCTTTCAACTAATCCACCCTACGATTATGGCCGGGGCTAACCATGATGCACAACTCACCCGCCAGTAATCAAATCGAGTCGAATACGCGTGTAATAAATCTTAAAATGAATCAGCCCCAAATGGACCAAATTCCCATCTTAACCTTTTCTTACATCGTAATTATGTCACCCGAGTTGATAGGGTTGACGGTTCCTTTTTACAACTCTCAATTTAACATTTAAACGAAAATTTGCGCACCGCCGACTCGATTGATCAAGCACCAACCAAAACAGCCCCGAGCCTAAAAAAATAATTTTCCCACAGCCCTTAAACCCCCCCCCCCCGGGCTGCATAAACTGATTCGGCCGGTCCTCCGATCGTTTAACACATCAAACTCAACAACTGCCAATCCTACACCCGATAAACCCTAGTTTTCAAACTAAAATCGATTGACCGACCTAAACACCTCCATTGGCCATGGAATTTTAGTATGATGTAAGTGACATACCTAGTAAGATTTTGGTGAAACAAACCCAATCAAAAAAGCCCCAGAATTCTCAATTGGACAGCCACCCTACAAGTCTACAACAAGCCGTTTAACGATCAATACGCGATGTATAAGGATGGTTTAAGGTGTAAAATACTAGCATGGGTGTAGGACCAACCTTTAATTGTAGTTTCACGCTTGGAAATGGCTGAGAAAAAAATAAAAATGACGCTGTAGCAGCTGCTCTTGGTGCCGATCGGAAGTCCTAGAGGGAGGCTAGGGTTTTGATTTTTTTGTTATAATATCAAATGTTACATTCTGGCCCTTCCACTTTATTAAGAGTTGAACTTGCATGAAAAGGTTAAGCAAGATACGCTTACGGGGTGGAAAGGAGCTCTCGGAAGAAAGTCGGGTCAAGCCCGAAGGTGTACGTAACACTACAAGGCTAAATCTTTTATCGGAATTTTACGGACGTTACAAATGATGAAGGGGAAACAATTGCAATAGTTGAACATGACTCAGAGCTGGAGTATATACACATCCAGGATCTACAAGATATAATGAATGTAAATGTGCCTTTGGAGTCTGAAGATGCAGTTGAGCTAGACATGTCCCAACAAAGAGCTGTAGCTGTCAGACAAGAAAAGATGATCAAAGATCAGGGAAAACACTGAGATGGATGGCAAGGATGGACTTTAAAGAAGATCTAATGCATTTTTGTTTATCTTTTTGTGTATTTTTAATTTAACTGTGTAATTTGATAGAAATTTTAATTTTGATGTGTAATGCCCAAGAGGCAGAATTTGATTATGTAATGTAATGACTATTTCTTGAATTGACTATGTTTAGAAATTGATACATTTGTAACTTAATGCAGGTATGTTTTGGTGCATCTGAGCTTGTTCCAATCAAGTGGAGATTGTTGAGACGGAAATTTACAAGGAAGATTGGAATCTTCTCAACCTCCTCAAAGAAATGTCTATGTATGGACTTCAAGCAAGCTTGGACGTTCGAGCACGGTTTTTCTACCTCGAGCATGATGTCTTATGCTCATAAGACTATCTTCTGGAATTTCTTCTAAGTATTGAAGGCTTCGAGCAAGCAACTTCGTCAAGAAAGGATGTTCTTCATCGAGTATGGATTGTCAATCGGGCAAACAAATAGATTTGTCTAGCTTAAACCAAGTGTTTCGAGCATCTTGGTGGGTCGAGCATGGATACAATAAATGAAGATCTCATATGTTCCAAGTACAAACTTCGAGCATGGTTCAATCCCGAGCAAGCTTCATACTCAAGTATGCTGAAGATTGTTCACAATAAGTCACAAGGCAGGATTGAAGAGATTGAGAACAACGTGCTTGCTCATAGAACTTATTCGAGAAAAGCAAGGATATGTTATGAAGATTGAACTCTGCTGGAGGAGAATATTTTCTACTGAAAACATTCTAAGTAAAGTCTGCTCGAAGACTTGTTTTGAGCATGCTGTGCATTACAAGTCTGCTCGACAAGGAATTATCATACTCGAAAACTTGTTTACACTTGTATTTATTTTTATCATTCATTATGTAATCATTAGGGTTTCTAGAAGAAATGTCTGGGACTATAAATAGAATACTAGGTTTCCCATGTAAAGTGACGAGTTTTTACGGATTACGAGAGCATAACCACCTGAGCAAATATTCCTCTTTGTGCTACATAGTATCGTCGCTGTCACGAAACCCTAGACATTACATGCAACATTAATCACTGTTCATTAAATGATATATTAATATACTGAATCTTTGTCTACTGCTTCTTATTGATATTACTAAGTATTTATTTTCACATTAATCTTAATTCCCAATCTTTGAATATAGTGATTCCGCCGGTGTATTCAAAGGGCCTTTGGGTTATTAAATCTAGTGTGCTCTTGTCAACCTCTATAGGTTTTGAACTAGGTCTGGTCCTGACAGCTGACCTTGCTGGTAATTCTTCTGGTATCCTTTGTTGTACCCCCCCCCCCCCTTCCCCAAACTCTTTTTGATTGTACCCGCTTTGACTATTACCCCCATTGTTCCCATATTGTCTCTGATTTGACTGATATCCTACTCATTGAGAACTTCCTTGAAAATTTGGGTTTTGTTGTGTGTTCGGGTTTCCATAACTAAAGTTGGGGTGGTTTTGGAGGCCCGGGTGATAGGTATTTGAATTCATGTTACCATTGTTTTACCTTTTCTCCCCTTGAACACAGTTAACCTCCTCTTCGTCATCTATCACAACCCCACAATTTGCCACATCATGGCCTATTTCTCCACAACCTTCACAAACTGGATACGCTTTTCCCGACTTTCCTTTCTCTTTCGTACCTACCCCCATCAACTGGTCTAACTTCCTTTCCAATTGAGCCTACGATCATCCGAATCCCCACTATCCACGGCTTTCACAACAGCCCTTTTTATCATGCGGTTTGACTGAGCTAGTCTTTTTGAGTTTATCGTAAATTGCTCCAAATGCTGCCAATCTTCATTCTCATCATTAGTTAAAAACGACCCATTCGTGGTCGACTGAAGATCACGCACATCATCGCTCAATATCCTCACGAAATGCCTTAATCAACTCCCATAATGCTATCCCATGATGAGGACAGGTTCTCAGTAATCTCTTGAATCTTGTGAAGGCTTCATGGAATGTTTCGCCCATTCCTTGTTGAAAATTTTTGATGGACGTTCAGGCCTTGGACGTTCTTTATGGTGTGTAATACTCGTCCAAAAATTGCTGAGCCAAATCTTGACACATGTAAATACTTGCTGACGGTAAAGACAAAAACCACTGCTTCGCTAAATCTTTGAGACTTAATTGAAACACTACTGGCTTGACTTCATCAGCAGTGAAACCTTGACTTGAGATGGTGGCGCATATAGCATTAAACTCGCTCAAGTGCAGGTATGGCTCTTCTGTCGCCTTCCCATGAAAAGTGGGCATCTCGGTTAGGCTACTTTGTCCTACCGAAAACGTTCTTCCATCTCTAACCGGGATCACAATGGGAAGCGGGTTCGTGGCCACTTGTGGAATAAAGTGACTTTGAACTCCCTGAATGTGCGGTGGAACAAATTCCCTTGGGACCCCATCGTCAAACTCGTACTCGGGAAATTGCGGCTCGGGAATCTCTTGCCTTCTTTGGTCTCAACGGTTTCTTGGTTGTTGAACTGGTTTGGGTGTTCGGTTTCAGTAGGGTTGTTGTTGTTGTCTTTTATAATATCGATCCCCTTGACCATATTCTATCTCTTCCTGATCCTCAAACTCTTCAAAAACATCGAACAACCTCCACCGATTAGCTACTCTTTCATACTTAAACTCGACCCAATTGTTTGGCGGTTCAGACCTTATGGAACAATCATCTCTCATGTGGTTCTGTCTTTGAGCTCTCCGGTTTCAGTTTTGGTTCATGTGTTGGTTTAGTGGTGGTAAGTTATTGAGTGGAGGGTTTTGGAATGTGTTGTGGACCGGATTATTCTTGATTAGGAGGTGGGCTTTGATTTTCAGGTTGAAACACCGGTGGGATTGGGTAGTTCTCCTAATGGTTCATGTTTTCTTCTTTTGGCCTTGAGGGTTCACCGTTTCTTTGATTTGCTCGGTTTCTTCTCGTAACTTTCTCAATCTTCGGATCAAATTGCAACACCTCCTTGTCTCAGGAAAATCTCGTATGCATCAACCTAAAGAATCAACTTCACACACGAAACAAGCACACCCCACATAAAATCAACGAAGAAAAGAAATAAACTAAAATTTAAAGTAAACTACGCTAATTTAAACTAAACTAGCACTAAGCACATTGAGTCCCCGGCAACGACGCCATTTTGACATAGGCTGTCGCGGTCTACTCAAACAATTGATTTTAAAATACTTAAATACCTATACTAGTACAGGTAAGTAAGGTCATCTCCACAGGAACTCAAGGAAAGTGCTAATTAGTATTTTTAACTAAATTAATTATTTTAACTAAAAGTGGACAGACAATGTCAGGCGGTTTTGAAAAGGTTTAATTATTAAAACTAAAACGATTACTTAAAATATTTGTAAACAACAACAATAATAATAATAATAATAATAATAATAATAATAATAATAAAAGGTATTCATTCTAGGTTCAGGTAATGTGATATTCAACTTAATTCCAGATTCACTTATCTTGATTGCGCAGTAATTACTAAACCTAGTAGTTTGATTGTGATGACAAACAATACCCTAACCGAATTGTTGACACAATTGAAATCGATCTACCTTATTACCAATTTATGTTTTATGAAAACTAATTAAGTGACAATAGTTGATGATTAATAGTCTAATGACACAAGAGCCTAACCCTAAATGTTTATGAACAAAACCAAACAAGTGATGTACTAATCAATAATCGAAAATATAAATTGTTTAAACAACCAAGCAATAATAAAACAAGATAAAATTAATAAACTAAATCAAGTTCTTTAACATTAAGCACAATGAATCTGGTCTTAAGAGGAATTACACAAAACCTTAACCTAGAACGAACACAAACGTTTAGCCAAGCATCGACATATTATGAAAACAACTTATCTTAATGAACATATGAATCCAAGACGAACTGGAAGCTTCGGGATCGTTAAAAGTCGCCCTAGGATACCTCTTTGGCTTCTGGCATTAGTGATATGCTAAATAGGTATTTAAATGGGTTTATATAGTGATTAACCCTAACTTTTTTCGGTTTTTATGCCGGTTCGTGTCGCGCGAAGCCATTTTCACCCTTACTTTGCGTCTCACGATCTAAACTAACTTCATATTCAGATTTTTCTCATTGAGAAACCCGAAATCATATATTATGGGTCCCATAACTCATTTTCTAGGCCGAGATATGACCGTTTTACTAAAAGACACTTTGTTGGTAACCCGTCTTATTCAGTTTTCACTTTGGCTTCAGGTTTCTCATTCAAACCTTTCCCTAATCCTTCTTAACCATCCATATATGTTTCCCCATGCTTTCATCTTCTCGAGGTTGCATAATCTTCATATGGATGGCTCTGAATTAGCTTGTTTAAGCTTCAAACACCTGTGATCATAAAAGAACTCAAAGTAATTATGTTCGCTATATATAAAAAATTAAAATGCATGAAATAGCACATTAATACACATGATTTATACCTGACCATCATAAGACAAGCAAGGCTACCGAGGACAAGGTCGGGGATGCTAAAGCTGGCGATGGTGACAAGGTCTTGCAGGCCGGGATGGTTGCAAGCTTTACGGAGGAGTAATGAAGGATATTGATGACAAGGTTCGAGCCCCTTCTTTTCTGATGGTTTTTTTGATAGCTTTCGATATGGTTGAACTTAAGACAATTTGCTTTTCTTGTTATGATGTTTTGAACAATTTGTTTTTATGCTTGTTTAGAAAAACAGATAATCAAGGTGGAGGGATCCTAGGTTCCAGGACGAAACCTGTGATTATCATACTTTTAGGAAAATTTATCGATATTCCTAATGGAGGGGTCCTGGGTTCCAAGACGAAATCAGGGATATCCTTTTGCTTAATATAATGACAACCTTTTGCTTTTGCCTAATTCTATTTAGTTTTAATGTTCAAAGGGCTTTGATGAAAATCTTTATTGAAATATAATAAGTTAAATTGGCTATAAAATATGATTTTGGAATCAACTTGCACCACATATTTAGGAAAGTAAACGGATGATCAAACTTGTTCAGAATGGATAAGATTTTTAAGCATCAAAATCTTTTGAAGTTATAATCAATCGTCATAATATTTATCTTGGGTTAAACTTTGCAATCCTGCAAAACATTTTAACATAATAACTGAGATAATTAGGTGATCCTGAGGATCCTGGGAAAAATCCGAAAATAGGTTTGATCATAAAGATCCTGGGGAAAATCCCAAAAGAGTTTTGATTGTAAAGATCCTCGAGAAAATCCCAAAAAGAATTTGATCGTAAAGATCCTAGGGAAAATCCCAAAAAGAATTTTGATCGAAAAGATCTTGGGGAAAATCCCAAAAATAAATTTGAATTTGAGTTAACATAGAAGTGTTAATTACTTGGGACGAGCCAATCGTGAGTGACATGAAAATGCTAAAACCTTGTGTAAATACTTGGGACAAGCTAATCATGAGTGACATGAAAATGCCAAAACCTTATGTAAATACTTGAGGATCCATCATGTAACCAACAACAACAAAATTCTCAGCCACCATTAAGATGAACTGGTCTAGCCATCTTGAATTCACGTGGACAATGTGCGCTCCTGGTGAGGTGTTTAAACCTAATTTGTAGAAAGGTGAAAACCTTTAAATCTTTGAAGGGATTTATACCTTAAACTTAGAGAGGTGGCCAAACCCCTAGGAATGCATTCACTTCTTAGTCAGGATCCTGATTCTGCAAAATACTTGAACCTTTGTGAGGGTGGGTGTTAGCCAATGCTTAAGTCAGTAATGGCTTCAAAAATAATAATAAGAATTCAGATAATTGAAATAGTAAAATAGAATGCATACAATACCAAGTTAGAAATAAAATTCTAACTTACACGAAGTAGAGTTGAAGGTGAACAGCATTCCAGGATCATGCCATCCATAGCAGATAGCTAATATGCTCATTTTCCCGCTTAAACTTCTATCTTATATGGCCCTTCCCATTTGGGTGCTAATTTTCCATCCTTGGGATCCGTCGTATTCTGAAATGCCTTTCTTAGTACCAAATCTCCCACTTGGAATCTTTTGACCTTGACGTTCTTGTTGTAGGACTTAATGATTCTTTGTTGATATGCTACCATAGGAATCCTCGCAGAATCCCTGAGTTCATCTACCATGTCAAGATCATCGGCAAGATCCTGATTGTTGGTTTTAGGATTCTAGAGGCAGGATCTTATAGTAAGGAAAACCATTTCTGTCGGAATCAGTACCTCGGCCCCAAATACTAAAGAGAAAGGAGTTTGCCCGTTTCATTCTTTGATGTGGTTCGATCAGCCCATAACACAAACAGTAGTTCTTCGGCCCATTTTTCTTTCTTTGTTCCCAACTTCTTCTTTAAATTGTTGACGATGATCTTGTTTGAAGATTCTGCTTGTCCATTGGTTTGAAGGTGTACTGGAGTGGAAGTGATCATCTTGATACCCCATGCAGCACAAAATTCAGTGGTTCTTTTGCCAATGAATTGAGACCCACTATCACGGATTATCTCGGCTGTGATTTCGAAGTGTGTCAGGATATTCCGTTTAATGAAGGATATCGCCTTTTGCTCTCTCACTTGGGCAAAGGCCTCTACTTCGATCCATTTGGAAAAGTAGTCTGTCATTGCTAACAAGAAAACTTTTCCTCCTGGGGCTATTGGTAATTTACCCACGATATCCATCCCTCGTTTAATGAAAGACCATGGAGATACGATCGGATGGATAGGCTCAGGCAGTTGATGAAGAATGTTTCTATGTCTTTGACAGGCATCACACTTTTGAGCATAGATCATTGCATCCTTCCTCATGGTTGGCCAATAATAACTGGTCCTAAGGATCTTGGAGAACAAGGATCGGCCTCCAGTGTGATTCGCCTTCATGGATATCTTTTAGGACTTCTTATATTTCAGGATCCTCCAGACATCTCAGGTATGGACCTGCAAGAGATTTCTTATAGAGAATATAGTTTAGAATAACGAATCGAGATACCTTCATACTAACGGCTTTAGGATTCTCATCCTTAGGTATCTCGTTGTGTTGCAAATATTTCTTGATAGGTTGGACCCAGGAAATTAATTTGAGGATCTTGATCAGCAGCATCTTCAGTGTGTGTTACTTCATTGGCTTGAGGATCTTGCTTGGCAACTTCTCTTATTATTTCCTTTTCAAAAAGTGAAGGCATATCTATGGCTAGATTCAGGATATGTATGATCGGAATTTTTGTTCCCGTCGGGATCCTGGAAGCAGATCCAGGATTTGCAAAGCATATGCCTCAGCATTTTCCTCCCTAGGAACTTGTTCAATGATAAAGGAATAATTTATCTGCCAGATTTTTAACTATCTGAAGATATTCGGTTAGTTTTTCACTTCTAACAGCATAGGATCCGTTGAAGTGGTTAGCAAGAAATAGTGAATCCGCAAATACACGAATATTGTTAACTTCTAAATCCTTAGATAACTGAAGGCCAGCAATTAAAGCTTCATACTCAGCTTCATTATTGGTAGCTTGGAAATCACATCTAATTCCCTAGGGTGTTATGTCCCCCTGTGGCGATTTCAAGATGATTCCTAAGCCTATCCCCCTGAAATTTGAGACCCCATCAGTAAACAATATCCATTTACCCCTATCCTGGCCTAATTGTTGATCTTCCTAGTCAACTTCCTACTGGATATCACTACTGAAATCAGCCACAAAGTCAGCTACATCTTGGGATTTAATTGTTGTTCTAGGCTCATAGACAAAATCATAAGCACCCAATTTAAAAGACAACTTAGCTATTCTACCAGACATTCGGGTTTTTTCTCAAAACATTTTTAATAGGATAATAAGTTTTAACAAAAAATAGTATGTGTTTCAAAATAGTGTCTTAACCTGGTAGAGGCCATAACTAAAGCTAAAATTAATTTTTCTAAATGAGAATACCTGGTTTCAGCATCTAGTAGACTTTTACTTACATAGTAGATAGGATGTTGTTGCCCTTCGTGATCTTTGACTAGTACAACACTTACAGTGTCTCGGGATACCGCCAAATAGAGGAATAACGGCTCACCATCTTCAGGCTTCATGAGTAAAGGTGTTGATGAAAGGTATTGTTTTAAGTCTTCAAGCGCCTTATCATGCTTGTGTCCGCATTCAAACTTCTTGTTCTTTTTAAGGATCTCATAGAACTCTTTGCACCTTTCTAAAGATTTTGAGATAAACCTATTCTGGGTTGTGATCCTTCCGGTTAATCTCTAAACATCCTTTACGTTGGTGGGTGCTTTCAAGTTCATGATGGCTTTGATATGCTCTGGACTTGCTTCTATCCCTATCTTAGTAATCATGTATCCCAAAAACTTGCCTGCCCCCACTCCAAACTGACACTTGGATGGGTTCAGCTTCATGTTATATTTATCAAGGATATCAAAGGCTTCTTCAAGATCCCGGAGGTGATCCCCAGATTTCTTTGATTTCACCATCATATTGTCGATATAGACCTCCATGGCGTCCCCCAATTTTTCTTTGAACATCATGTTGACCAATCTTTGATAGCTTGCACCTGCATTTTTCAAACCAATAGGCATGGTAGTGCAACAATATATACCTGTCTTCTTGGTTCGAGGATTCCATTTGGATTTGTTGGAATCCCAAAGAGGCGTCCATAAATGTCAGCATCTCATGCCCAGCAGTCGCATCCACCATGGAGTCTATATGTGGCAATGGGAAAGGATCTTTGGGGAAAGCCTTGTTGAGGTCTGTGTAGTCGACACAGACTCTCCACTTTCCATTCTTCTTCTTTACTACCACCATGTTAGCCAACCATCCCGGGAACTTGACTTCCTTGATCATTTCAGCTTTCAACAGCCTATCAACCTCTTCTTGTATAATGGCATTTCTTTCTGGGGCGAACTTCCTTCTCTTTTGTTGGATTGGCCTGAAACTTTTGTCCAAACCCAATTTATGAGTAATAATATTTTTGAAAATACCTATCATGTCCTCTTGTTTCCATGCAAAGGTAGAGATCCTATTTCTAAGGAACTTGACCAATTGATCTTTGATTTCTTTGGGGATCCCAGTCCCTATCAACACTTTGATGTCGGAATTCTGATCATCTAATCGTACTTCTTTGACTTCTTGCTCAGCTGCTTCCAAGACATCTAGTGTTCTATTCTTTGATTTCTATGCTTGAGTTGATATAGCCGTTGGTTTCATTGAGGAGGCATAACAGTCTTTAGCTTCTTGTTGATCACCTTGAATCTTGACGATTCCCTAAGGCATTGGCATCTTGATGCACTGTTAATAGGTTAAGGGAACCGCTCCCATCTCGTGGATTCAGGGTATGCCTAAAATAACATTGAAAGAAGTCAATGCATCTATAGCACATAATTTATGGATAGAGTTTACTCCCTCAACATAATTCGAAGCTTGATATCTCCCACTGTACTCTTGGGTTCTCCGCTGAACCTCACCAAGACAGAAGACTTCGATATGACCTCGGATTCCGGAATATTCATCCTCTTCAGGGTGTCCAACTGGATGATATTCACTGAACTTCCATTGTGCACTAAGATCCTGCGTGCAAAACAATTAGAAATATAAAGGGTTATGACCAAACCATCATGGTGTAGATCCTGAATATCGTTCATGTCCTCATCATCGAATGTGACTCCGTATTCTCTGGGCAGGGTCATAGTCTTAGTTAGTCCCTTAGGCTTTTCTTCTTTAGCTACTTTGGCATTCCTTCTAGCTGCTGAGTAGGACGTGCCGCATATATCTTATCCTTCGGATATAACATTCACGATCAGAGCGCCCGGTGGTGGATATTCCGCCCTTTTGGGATCTTGCTCTGGATCCCGGTTTCGATTCTTCTTTCCCAGCAACTCTTTTAAGTGACCTTTGCTGAGTAGATAACTGATCTCCTTACTTACAGCAATACAGCCTTTGTCATGTGACCAAAATCTTCATGCAAAGCGCATGGTTTGGACTTGTCCTCCCAGACACCATTTTTCTCGTTCTTTCATGGCCATCTTGCCCTTTCACCTAGATCCTGCATAGTGCACGTTAGTCCAGGAATATCAATTGAAAAACAATAATCATGTAACTTAAGATAAGATTCATCATCCTCATCATCATCTACCACGTTGACCCTATCGTTCCTAGAATATGGTTTGGATCGGTATGGTTTAAATGATGGGGAATCAGACTTCCAGTTTGGGTGATTGTTTTCGGGTTCGATTTCGGAACCCTAGGTGGTGGTGGCATGGTGGCGCCCGCATGTCGGGTTAGATTTCGGAACCCTATGTGATGGCGGCATGGTGGTGCCGGTGGTTAGATTTCGTAACCCTAGGTGGCGGTGGTGTGATTGAGGATTACGATTGTCAATTCTTATATTACATGGGAAATGCTAATGTAGTTGCTGGCGTATTAAGTCAGAGAGAAGAACAAACGTACGCAAATTCTAAGTCTTGTAAACTAGTTGTAACGACGGATTTTGTGGGGCCGGTGAGAATTTCACAGTTGGAGGTGCTAAACGACAAGCACGTAAAAAAGAACGGATCCTTGGTCAACAGAAAGATTTGGAGGAAAATACATATGGTGTTAAAACTAGGTTTGGCCGAGAATCTAGAGAAAGAGCGGATCTTCCGTAACGTTTTGAATGAGCAAAAAGGAAATAGCAATGCATGGAAGTTGATAGAAAAGGTTCTCTGGACTTTTGTGGCTGATCTATGAATGTTTGTTTATAACCTGTTTGGTTGCATTTGCATATACATCTTTATAAAACTAACGTAAGCGTTGCATATATCATCGAAAGGGTTGAATGACTAGTGCCATTTGAGACAAAAATGTTCGCCAGAGAACTTCAATTAAACTTACAACTACGCTACAAAGATTGTAAAATCTTAGAGGATCCTTGATGAAAGGTATAAATCCTAACATGCAAATGTTGAAAACAAAAACAAGTTGGGATATTCTTGACCCATTAGAGTTGTTTATCATCATTCTAAGCTATAAACATGGCATAGGACAGAGTCCGCCAAGTAGATTTTTGGAAGGATCATAACACAACTTGCTTCACTAAAGACGGCTCCTAATGCTAATCTATTATCCCACTTTGAATGCAAGTTTCGAAAATTGAAAGAATAAATGAATAAATGCTTATATTTGTTACCTTTTAACTAAACTCACACAAAGATCACACTTGAAACTTTGCAATGCACACAAGCAAGTGTTGGAATAAGAAATGTGTTTCACATAGCAAATTAACATGGCAAATAAAAAATAGTCATACAATACAAATACAATCTTCTTCACAAACATAAATATTTTGTCATGTTAAACATAACAAATAAACAAACAAGATAAAGAAAAAGTATTTTAAGGTTCCTGCATTCATGCACATTAGCAGATCTTAAATCCATTACATAGAAAATGGACCATCATACCTTCCTTGATGGCTCATGCCTAGTTTGCAACTGCTTCAAACAAGCATCTGCATTTGATCTCAACTCAAAACAGTTTGTAACCATATTGCGCCACTAATCAAATATCATCATCATAATATCATCCCGTTTCAAAGTTAGCCGGTTTCTGAACATAATTCTTTAAAATATGATCTTCACCTTATATAAACTTCAGCAGCTTCAAAACATAGCCTATTCAAAATTTCCATCATTGTTTCTTAAACATATTCACCAGCTTCAGAACATAACATATATTCAAGACCACATGCACACCTTCCCCTTCAAAACTTAACACGTCTCAGAGCATGACATATGCAGGTGTATGATCTTCTTCATCTTCCCCAGTTTGAAAACATAACATTCAAATTCAAAATCTGATCATCATAAACTTCACCAGTCTCACGTGATACTGACTGATTTGTGTAGCAAAAAGTAAATCTTCCATCCAATCTTATGCAAGTACAAAAAGTGTGCCCGGTAACAGATTTCATCTAAAGCCATCTTCATGTGTGAAAATCTGTCTTATTCTTCAGAACAGAATAAACAAGTTGATCCACTTATAGGACAGATGTTACATCATCTCCCAATATTGTTCATCAAATGGTTTGATTTTGGTTATCTATGTCCAAGCATAGAGAGGGGTAAACATTTCGCTATAGAACTATAAGTTTCTTAAAAGAAGACCCAACAAAAACTAACCTATATACAACCTTTGATCTCGATCTTGTCAAGCATACTTGTTGGATTGCTGACAAGTGACCAAATGGAAACAAGAAAATAAAAACACAAAATGGTCATCCCATGGTACCTGGTGGCCTGTGATATACCAGTACATATTATATCAATGCCTCATTTAGTTATTGGGTGACCGTTTCTAACAATGAACAAGCTAAGTAATAACCTCTAACCTAAACCTACTTAACAGCCGCTTTATGGATTTCAAGTGGGGTGGTTGGTTACCAATCCGGGTCCCCCGAGTTGGTCTCTGGAAGAGTAATACTAACTGGTTGCCATCCTGATGGATGATGTGTGATCCACTTCTTTACGCTGGTTGTCAAGTGCAAAATCTGAAGTATCTCACCCAAGGCAGTATCTTTTAGGCATGTATTCTTTATAATAGTTGCTGCCTCATATCTAATCAAAACACAAATAACAATACTTCACATAAATGATAGCACAAATCATATAAGCTAGATTTTTTCTATAGTGTCAAATGAAATAATTCTTTAGAAAAACAAACCTTTTTTGGGCAACAAAATTGTTGGACTTTCATAAGTAATGTGTTACATGTTATTACAAATTTAATATTGTTACAATCTGATCTAAATATATTAAATAAAATAAATTTTAAATTTTATAAATTAATAAATACTTTGGACAACCTTCAAGCTGTTTGATGTGTTGGGTATACTTCAACCCGAATCAAGCCATTGAAAAGCAAACAAATAAAAACTGCCACCTCTATAATTAGGCTTGTAAACAAAGCAAGCGTTCAATGAGAAGTTCATTAATGTTCATTTACTTAATAAACAAACACACATGAGCAAAACTTTTGCTCATTTGGTTAAACGAACAAACATGAACACGTCCGTACATTCATTTTTATTCGTGAACGTTCATTTACGAACGTTCATTTAAATTCATTTATGTTCATCCGTTTACGTTCAATTATGTTCGTTAGTTTAAATTCAGTTACGCTTGTTACTATTCGTTCTTTACATTGTTAAAGCATTCATTTAAAATATTTTGACCTATCACAACTTAGTCTAGTTTTAATAACATTTTAGAAAAAAAAACATTCGCATTACTTTTAACTGGTTGTAGCTTTGTTATGTTCATTTATGTTTGTTCGTTTATGTTCGTAAACTGGTTTTAGCTTTGTTATGTTCATTTATTCCATTTACGTTCGTGAACCGTTCATTTATTCTGTTTACGTTCGTGAATCGTTCATTTATAATTTTAACAAACAAACATAAATAAACATGTTTACTCTCTTAATGAACAAACAAGAAAACCTCATCCGTTTAATTATGTGTTCAATAGCCTGTCCGGTTAAATTTAATCGAACAAACACGAACATGCTCCTATCTAAGATAAATTAAGTTACCTGCACTGGGAGGCGGTTATAGCAGAACGACCAGCAGGCGTTGATAAAAACTTTTGAAGTTCATCCCAAGTTGCTTTTGAGTGATCCTTAATATTATTACCAATAGGGTTCACACAATTCCATAACTTTTCATTCTTACCAACATAAAACGGTAACGAACCAAGATTATGTTTCACTACCAGTTGCTGCTTAACAGCACTACCTAGAGCCTTTTTAACATCAATGTTTTGTTTCTTAGAATTCCCATAACGAATGCAATTGATTATATTTTCTTCCGTAGGCCTTATCTTTTCATTTTTCAAGGTACTCAAAGCAAGTAAAATCACCCCTATTAGCCCTTGCACGTATTCTGAAGGTTTTGGGAATCCAGGTGTCCCCCACACACCACTACCATTTGTGCTAGTGTCCAACGCTGACGAAGATGACGGTTGAAACTGAAAATCAGGTTTATTATTAACCAATGGTGGATGTTTGTTGTTCATATTATCCTTGTGAAACTGAGACTTGTTTGGCATACCATGTCCTTTCTGTGGACTGTTTGTGTATGCATGATTTGAAGACTCAACAGAACTTTGTTTCAATAATCCTTTACTCATTTGAGAATTATGCTCTCTGCCCAAATTATCAGGAACAAAGTCAGGCCTATGAGGTGGCATATAATGAGGAGGACGAATATGTGGCGGATTAGGTGGAAAGAAATTTATAGGGGCGAGTGTCGGAGTCCCGGGTGGTAGTTGAACTTGAGGCTTAACAGACTGTTGAAGATTATGATTTTGGAGATGATGATGACCTTGATAACTAGTCATGTTATTTCCATTATTCCATGAATAATCAGGGATATGATTAGGGTTTGATCCAGCTGAAGATACACTAGGAATGTGACTATGTTGCATATTATATCCTGGTTGATGAGAGTTTGAATTAATCTGATTTTCAAAGGGTTGAGTTGATAAAACTGGTTGACTAAAGTTTTTCCTTATCGGCTTCCCTTTTGGTTTAGAATCTGTTCTTGAGGGTTTCTGCAATCCAGGATGAGGGGTGTTTGCATACCCGTTGTCTAGTGTCGGAAGTGGTTCAGAAACTGAAGTATGTAACGAACTTTCAGCTGATTCTGTTATATTTGTTAGTGGCGGCCCACCAGCCAAAAGACTAGTCCATTGCCATACACTCTTTGCGGCTGCAATAAGGGAAACGGAGGCTTTCTGAGGCTGTGCTAAAAGTATGTTATATTTCCTCATCCTCAACTGATGAAGCGCGTTTGAGAAATCTCTATCACCAGAAATGAGTAGGTAATTGCATGGGGCAGGATTATCAACAGCCCAGAATAACATGTCTACCAATATTTTCTTGTCGCTTGCATCTTTGACCCCTATTCATATAACAAAAACAAAAAGGAAAAAAAAACAGAGATTAGTCTTTTATCATAAGTACGATATGCACATGAGTGAATTACAAATTTAACCATCATAACTTAATTACAGAATAGCATGATGGTACGTCCAATGTCTAAACTCTAAACTAAAGCACCCATGAACAATGTAAAAAGTTTCCACAACAAAAAATTATATGTTTACTAAAGATAAAATATAAGAAATAAAAGCCAATACATGTTTATTTAAATTAGCATTGTGAATATGACACAACACGTCTATTTTGAGACCAAAAAAAAATTCAACTGTTATAAATACTCCAGTGGAGTTACAGACTATCTTGTGTATGTCCATTTCTGCATGTTAATTCCAACTACAATGTTCTTTATCATCTTTTACATTTTTGGTGGTATAATGCTTGTCCGTTCAAAATAAAAGTATTATGACAGTTGTTTAACAATAGATATTTAGTTCAACAGTTGAAAATGCAAGACTGGAACATGTTAACTTAAAAGATTAATCTTTTACCAAAAAGATTTTTTTTTTTTCCATTTTGCCAAATATGACGGGTTCTTTTACAAGAAAAATGCAAGTCTCAATGTCTGATGATATAAATCATAACTCAATCATATGTAGAAAGGTAGAAGGAAGTATAAGAAAAAAAACATAGAGAAATTAAGCCATGTTTCTATGCTCAACTAATATAGATAGGGCTCTAATTTTTATCCGAAACCTGAAACCCAACCCTAATAAGTATTAACCCGAACCCGAAAGTACCCATACTCATGAAACTCGAACCCATACAAATTCGAGTCAGGTACTTTTTAATGGGTTTTGGGTAAACCCAAATAACTTGACCGACCTAGTTGACCGTAACAAATGCTATGATATCGCCAAATCAGAGTTTAGAGAAACTAATCTGTATCTTAAAGGGCAGATGCATATGTAATGTAATGTTAAGGTTTTGACTAACCAGCAGGCACGTGATTCAAGGAGATGCCGGTACTATTGAGACCTTGCCGGACGGAGGCCGGGATCCGATTGGTGTCGCCGTAAGCCGAAATGGAGACCGGGCCGCAGTAGTTCATGTTAACCAAAGCAGAACTAATATTCTGCGCGATCGAGTGAGGCTCGCAGCCTTTTGGTACCTGGCAGTTCTCTATGTCCCACCAAACAGATATCTTCGCCTTCGCGAACTGCTGTTCCGCTGCTTCTCCGGCCATCCGATGGAGCTTTACTTTTTTTTTTTTTCTTTTTCTTTTATTTATGAGTGGATTTGTATGGAAAGGAAAGGAAAGGAACAAGACTATTTTAAACCCCAAGAACGGGATACCATCCCTCAAATTACCAAACTGACCTTCGTGGATTTTGTTTGCTGTGAACCCCTCGGTGGGATCAATGCACGCCACGGTACATGAAATTACTGAAATGCCCCTGGGGTGTTTGAAGGGGTTCTGGTTTTTGCAAAATCAACGGAGGCTTTGGTTTTTCTACACGGTACTCATCCTTTAGTTTTAGAAATCCTGTTTTAGATCCATTTTTAGGTCAATTTTCTTTCTTTTCTTTTTCTTTTTAAAGTTGGGTTCACTTGATCATTAGATGTTTGGGTATAGATTACACGAAAATGAATTCTCTTCCTATTATCTTTTGCTTTTGGCTATCCTAAGTTTTTTTTAGCATCTTTAGGTTACTCCCTACATCCCTTACACTTCTGGATTTATTGTGATTAATGATACTAAGAGTCGATCTTATCATTAGAGTATTTTAAGCCTTATTTGGTTGAAGAAGTTTGAAACTTTCAGGTTAGGAGAATACTTCATATTGGAACGCTCCTACTAGTAGCGTTTAAAAAAGCTACAAGCTTTTAGTATTTAAAATTACTTAAAATAACCTGCAAGATATATACATTTAATATTATGTTTTTTTTAAGTTATGACCAAATTATTAGTATTTAAAATTACTTAAAATAATCTTTCAAAATATACACATTTAATAGGGAAAAGTGAATACGATACTGTTAGCCGTCTAACCTTATGCGTAAAACCCATTAAAACTACGTTGTTTTGATTTAAAAAATAATAATTTTGATTTTGTTCATGTTCATGTTCATGTTCATGTTCAGATAATTCAAATGAAAAAGAAAAAAAATCCTAAATACTGAAAAAGAAATGAAACCACATTCTTGCTTGTTGGTTTCTTCAACCCTACAACCTGCCAATCCTTAGTCAATAACGTTTTAATCAATTAAATATTACTTCTGAAATTGCTAAATTGAATAAACATATGAATCCGTTGGTTTCCTAATGCAATAGGTTTTTCAATTAAAGTATTTAATTGGCCCATTATGAATATGTTGAGTTCTTATCAAAAGGAAGAACAGTAAGATACTGAGTGTGTTTTTAGGGGAAGAACGAACAGGGTTCTTTTCTCCGTCAATTTTTAGGATTTTTTTCTTTATTTTAGTTGTTTACAAACAAGAATAAAATTATGTTTTATATTGTTTTTTAATCAAAACTACGTCGTTTTGATAGGTTTTGCGTGTAAGGTTAGACGGCTAAACAGCACCGTATTCACTTCCCCCATTTAATATTATGTTTTTTAGTTATGCCCATTTTATTCATTCTTTACATTTTATTAAAAGCTCCAGCTACTCTGTCAAGCACCTATATCTCTAAAAAACTATGGCTACCAGCTTTCAGACACAAATCACCAACTAGTTTTGTCAAACATACCCTTAGCGTTATTGGAAAGACAAAGAGGTAATTCAACCAACCAGTATGCGTCATACTTTTCTTAGGGTTTCCTTTTAGGTTATACCAGAAGAATGATCTGGGATCTGCTACGTCTGGGGGTGTCGTATCTTTAGATCCTGATTCCATCACAGTTTCCATAGCCGATAAGCATTCAAGATTCACAAATAAGATTTTAACCTAGGCAATGTTTTTCCCAATTTGTTTCTACAAAAGTTTGTCAGCTCGCTTGAAATCATTTGAATTTAGTTTTTTAATTCATTTTAATATTAGATAAATATTATATTAAAATTTTAGCTTTTTCATAAAAACCAAGTCAACTATTTTAAACCAGTTTAATTTACTGTTAGAGTCTAGTTTCGTTTATTCGTAGTGTTTTTAGGGATCGCTATCCCGGACTTCAATTAGCTACGTTCTACAACTTAGCATACGTATCCTTTTACATAAATATCTAATTACCAAAATGCCCCTATACATGTTTCTAGACCAAACAACAAATTAGAAAGTACAATACTACATTTAAAATAATGAATTAATAATCCCCCCCTAGAGGTGCACAAACCGGTTTTTTTTTAAAAACCGGTTCGGTTATTAACCGGACCGGTTTTTTTGGCCCGGAAAAAAACCGGTTCGGTTAATAACCGGTTTTTTGCTGTCAAAATCCTAACCGGTCTAACCGGTCAGGACCGGTTTAGAAACCGGTTAGAACCGGTTAATAAACCGGTTTTTTTATTAACCGGTTTTTTTTATTAACCGGGTTTTTTTTTTTTTTTTTTTTTTAAATTTCGCGGTTTCAAATACGAATATTTGTTTTTTATATTTTGTACTTAATGAAGACCATTATTTTTTCACAGTATAAACAAACCGGTAACTACAAGGCAAAACGGTAACTACAAGGCAAAACGGACTGACCGAAGCCATTCTTTGCTTTCGTTGTTAGGGTTCTTTGCTTGGAAGATGAGTATGAGTGTGTGTTGGTGAATGTGTTTTCAACAAACCAAAGATTAAAAACACAACTTTCATTTATAGTTTTTACATTAAAAATACAAACATTAAATCGTTATCGCATATTCGTAACTCAAAAATACAAACATTAAATCATTAACACTGAAGAAATCTCTAAGAAATAAGAGTGGTATACTCGAGTATGAAATAAACGACTACGAAATAAGAGCGTATGGAGTGGTAATGTGGTATAATTGAGCGTGAGATAACAAAATAATCGCGTATGAAATAAACGTTTAGAGCGTTTGGAGTTGTATAATCGAGTGTGATCTAACCAATACCCAACCTAAACTATATATAGATGTTTGTGGGGGTAAAATGGTAAAAAAAAAAACGGTCCAAAAACAAAAAAAACGGGCATATAGCCGTTATAAACCGGTTTTTTTATAAACCGGTTAACCGGTTTTTCCATAACCGGTTAATAAAAAAAACCGGTTTTTCCATTAACCTGTTCGTTAACCGGTTTTGGATCTAGAACTTGTAACCGAAAGACGAACCGGCGGTTTCTAAACCGGTCAAACCGGTTTTTAAAAAACCGGTTTTCGTAAAAACCGGTTTCCGGTTTAAACCGGTTCCCCAACCGGTTTTTTTGGCCATCTCTACCCCCCCCCCCCCCCCTTCTTGTGCTTTGAGTCTTCAAACATTTAGTTCCTTTTGGTCTTCAAGTTACTTCTAGCGTTAATTTCAAAAGCATAACACACACGAACAAGATGTTGAAATTGCAATGCTAACTCCATGTCATGTGTATTCTTCCATCTACTCTGATTATTGTATAGAGTCTAGATATTTTTCTTTGCTAAGTTGGTGGGCCTCATCAGATCAAAGATTCTGACAAACTTGTTATGCTCTCCCAAAACAGTTACAACTTTCCCTGTTCTCTCGTCATAGTACCACCACTTAAGCTAACTACAAAAGTCTTGTTCCATTTGCTTAAGCGTCATCTTTTTCATTACATAAGGAGCTGTGATCTTCAAAGTAACCAACTTTCGGTTAGTTCTAGGACATCTTTTCGTTTTGCTAAACCAGCGAGTCAGAATCTAGGGTTATAAAAGTCCAAACTTGTGATCAACCTCATAAACCTGATGTTTATAACTCCAGTTAGCGAATCAGAACCAGCACATTTGATAATTGGTCTTCTTGGAAGAAGTCTAACATCCCAGTGAGGCAATGTTAGAATAACGTAAGGCTTCTTGTAATATTGTATCTCAAACTCCCATTAACCATGTAAACCTTCAATTCTGGCTCATGCATTCAACTAACAATATCACCTTTAACAGACTTGACATTGATGTATCGGAACTTTTGGATAACAACTAGATTGACTGTCTCATAATAATTTTTCTACGATTCCTAAAAAGCAATAACCCAATCATTGAATAAATCACTGTTGTATTCTCTCTCTGATTTCATATTCTTTGACATATTTTATTTTTCTTTAATCGCATCTTAAGCTTCTTTAATGTAACATTCGTCAATTTTGGACCCGAAAATCCGGCCCATTAAAAACTTTTTTTATTATCCAGGCTAATGTTATTTAATAAAATCAATAATTGATTAATCCTTTCGGTCATTGATTCTTTATTTTAACTTCCCGACACTCGGTGTCAGTATCGTTTATCTTATAAAAGCATATAACTATCAAAGATATACAAAACACCCCCTTAAACTAACATTTTACCACTTTTGCTCTCATAACTATAGTTCAGGGACCAGTTTGCAAATAATATTCAAAATCTTCCTTCCTTTGTCCTCCTTCCCTACTCACGCCAACCGACACTCCACCACCACTCTTTCTTGATCCACAATTAACGCATAATAAACGAGTTTGACATTTCCAAATCTATTATTAACATAAACTTACACTGTAATTATAGAAAACGATGATCAAATGACAGCTAGTTAACCAAATTAAACCTGTGGCTGAACCAACCTGTTTACACTATAAATACTTGACCAAAAATCAATTAAACTTGCACACTCAATCCTCTCATCCTCTTGACTCTTAACCCTAACGCAATTGTGATATACGAAGCCGTCCAGACCCTAAATGAATTCAAGCTTGAAGCCGTGAACCTTAGCATGCCGTTAACCCTCAATTCGTGGCCATTTCGGGTAATTAAATTATGTTTAAGATTCGTTTTTAATCGACAATCAATAACCCCAAGTTAATTTAATCGAACAATGAGCAAATCAACGGATTTGAATTTCTAGGGTTTAAAGTTGATTCGAGGTAAGCTTCTGATCTTGTTTATATATTATCAAAGATGTGCATTGCATGTATGCAAAAGTGTTCATATATATGCAAAAGTGTTCGTATTACAAAATATACAACACTATTGCACATATTTGATACACACTATCGTATATATGCAATATAAGACTGTAACGGTGTGCATTACATGTATGCAAAAGTGTTCGTGTTGCAAAGTATACAACACAATTACACATATTTGATACACACTATTGTATCCTAGTAGGAGAGCCCGCGCGTTGCAGCGGGTGATGCAATAGGGATTCAGTTTGTAATGACATGACATTCCTTTAGTAGAATTTACTTGTGGTACAAAAAAAAAAACCCCCCATGATGCGGTGACACAAAATATGTTTATAGTTGTTCAAACCACTTTTCGATAATTCCAATATATGTTCCACTACACCCACAAAACCACAAAACAATCCGAATCATTTGAAAGAAAAAAAAACAATAGTAACTTGGAAGAAATAAAACTTACCTACAAACCATAAAATTAAAAATATGTGTTATAATATATAAAGTTTGCAACATAAGAAATCAAATATGATTATTTTCAAAAAACAGTTTCATGCAAAGATCATGCAAGAACAAATATTAGTTACACTAATGTTGTCACTTTATGCTGCTTGGTCCCTATATTTATGATCTGCAAAAGTGCAAAATTAACCCATCTTAGTTTTTGATTGCAACTAAACTACAAATCACTACTAATAATATATGCAGGTGTTGCATCGGAGTAGTGAATCGTGTGAAAAAAGATAGCAATAAGAATGAGTGTGTTACACTTTAATAAAAAAAAAGTAAATTAAAGTAATGTTGATCGCTCAAACACAAATTCCATTACATATGATGATCATAATTCATAAATAATCATTCTTAATCTGATGATGATCAGATACACAAGTATTAGCCTAAAAAATACAAAAAAGCCTACTATCCATATTCCATAGTATCAAAATATGAAAGGAAAAAAATCATTAAACTTCCAGTAAATCAGCAAGCTTCCCTAAGACTTTCATGAATAATAGAGCAACAATTTTAATTTCAAATGTTAGGAACCAATAATTTTAGCAGCAACAAACTGGGAAGAAAAGACGTAAATGAAAGGTATTAGGATCCCAACCCGAAGCAAATGAAACCCGAGTACACAACCCCGAAGTAACCAAACGTGACTAAACAATAGACCCAAACATCACAAGTCTTACATGTATCCAATGCGCATTATTTGAACCCGTTTAGATCAAGCTGTTTCAGTAATCAGGTAGGGCTTATAACAACATATCTAGTTGCCTATCCGAATGAATTTTTCAACAAAGGCATTGTTATTGAAATATTATTTATAATTGCATTTTACTATTAGTATTATTATATTATTTTTTAAACAATGTGTATGGGTTAATTTAAACTGTTCAAAAAATGGGTCATTGGATACGGGTCAGAATTGTCATGGTAGGGTCAGGTTCAGTTAGTTCAGGTATGCATGATCGGGTATCAGGAACCCAACCCGAAGCAAACAATACGCAATAACCCGAACTAAACTGACAAGAATAGACCTAAATGACGTAAACCAAATATACATTTTAGAGTCTTAGATGATTCTGAACAGACAATTGATATAAACCTTCAAAGTTAAGAGGAAGATATAGACATACCAGGAGGCGGAGAATGAGAATGATTGTTGGCCACCACTGAAGAAGGAAAATACCTGAAGCTCGAATCTGAATGGGAATAGTTGAATCAGAATGGATTTGGAATGATCAAGATTTGGGAGAAATGGGAATGTTTAAAAGCCACTGGTAATCAATCATCGATGATGCCTTGAATGATTGGATTGATACCTTTTTAAAACGGCCCATTTTGACCGAACCAGATTGATAGCTTTTTAAAATGATCTTTTTTCACCAAACCAAATTAATAGCTTTTTAAAATAAAACGTTGTGACCAAATTGATACCTTTTTAAAATGACCCGTTTTAACAAGTTAAAGACAACAGATGTTCTCTCATTAATGTGTGCAAAAGCAAGTAAAATTCAAACATGCAAAAAAACAATTATTTGATGCGGCTCAAGCAAACGCATGGATAACACACATTAGAAACTTTCATATAATTAGTGTAGATGAATGCCAACAAAAAATAACATATGTTAGGCAAATTGATTTAAAAAAAAATGCTTACAACTGTACTGAATAACACGACTATAGTAGTCATGGGCTCGTGGTGATCATTGTGGCGTTAATTGGATCCAGATTCACACCATAGGAGTAACACTTACATTTGAAAACTAACACGAAAGAAATCTTTTCCTTGTTGTGCAAGAAAGAAAGATTGAGTGAACTTTTAAGGACATTGTCTTTTCCAGCCAGGTACCCAGTAACTAAAACGTTCATTCCGCCATCCAGCATAATACATTGACTCACCTCACAAAGAACATCATCTGGGGAGGTGCCAAGTGTCGCCTCATATTGTTGTAATATTGCCTATAAAAAATTTATTTAATCACTCTTAAATTATTTTACTAAAATAAAAAATAATGTAAGTTTATAAACTCACTCCTGCTGTATTATTAATAGCGTTCTTGCAGTCCAGTAGGATACTGATAGACCAAGGAGGGATATAAATATCGTTGGTTTCTACAGTTCACGGTTGCATACGTGTTTCTGTTGTTAGTTGAAAGGAAAGCAACACATCCTTCAGTCTTGTAGGTGTAAACATATGCCTGTAATATATTGTAAACATATGCCTGTAATTATAAAGACAACCAAACATAAGAGGCGGGATCCACTGCTGAAATGGATACTGTGACATAACCAAAAAGAAACATTAAAATACAACTTTTTGATAGTTTCCAAGACTGATAATAGAGGGATCACCATTTACTAAAGCAGGTTCGCATAGTTTTATGGCTCTATGAAGAACTTTTAGATATCCCAACTTAGCTTTGCGTTTTAGTCCTAGAAATAGAGCATTCCAATACATCTTAATTTACCCAAATTTAGTAACAAAAATTAAAATATCAAGATCTCTAGTCTTGGAATCAGAATTATCTTAAATGTCTTCTATCTTTATGCCAAGAAAGTTGCAAGGATTAAATGTTTGATGGCTTGTTAAAGAATAAATATACGGCCAACATCAAAATCACAAGTACCCTTAGGATAAAATAAGTTGTTTAAATAAGCGATCCCAAGCACCAATACATCTCTATTTTCTAAGTTGTGGTCAGGTTCATGATAACATTGATGATATCTAAAGGTTTCTCTCTGTGAAATATCCTAAATGTCCTTTTTATCAATAGTAACAGAAAGAACCTTAGCCCATAACATACTAAATTCATCTAGGGGAGCATCATAATCATAGCTTGCAGCAATAAATGGGCCACCTGTTGTCCATCCGAAATTAGTTCCTCCATGATCCAGTCAAAATACAAAGTATATTTACTTTTATGCAATATTACCTATCACCTTTACAGAAGATGTTAATTTACCATATAATAACTGGCAAAAGATCCACCACGCTTCAGCTGGTCTATTAGGTACTGCACCTCCGAACTCAGTGAACCTGTTTCATTCATTTTTTTCAAACGTAAATCAACCAAATAAAATAGTTAAATAAAATTACCATCATGTCCAGTCTTCGGTCCACATCTTCCGTTTGAAGTATTTGTTGGGACAAGTAAAAACCATTGTGGCATAAGCAAAAACATTGCACTTGACCAGGTTGTGGTTCATGCCCATTCCAGGAAACATAAGTCTGAATCACATCCTCCAACCCTACTTTTGCCTTATGAATAAGATTTGGCCACATAAAAATAAATTCTCATA